>NC_052516.1:4420991-4498885 GCF_014356525.2 Nilaparvata lugens | reverse complement strand
TGACCTGCATCAATACGAAATATACGTGTATATATTGTAAATTGTCAGAGGTGTTCCCACGGTCTCTGTGCTATATATTATGTCTTTTTCTTCTTTTATTTGTACTCTCTTCTTTGTTTTGTCTTTTCTTCGAGCCAAACTGTACTAGACGGGCGGTAGACAGACAGCGACCTTGCATAGTTTGTGTCGGGTGAGAGAGAGAGAGAGTGAGTCTGAGAGTGTGAGAGTCAGAGAGAGGGAGTGAGTGAAGGTGAGAAGAAGAATGAGAGTTCAAGTGATGAGGTGAGAAGAAGAAGAAAAAGAAGAAGAAAAAGAAGAAAACAGGAGGAGAGAAAAATAAGAAGAGGGAGTGAGTGGGAAAGAAAGAGAGAGAGAGAGTGAGTGAAATAGAGTGTGAAAGAGTTGGAGAGAGAGAATGTGTGAACAGGTAAGTAGGAAAGGTTGAGGTGCTCAGACAAATTAGAGGAAGAAGTAGGTGAGGTGAGGAAATAGATGACAAAATATTTTCGTCAAAGTCATTCAATTTTACCTGTTTATACATCCATGAAATCAAGCCGGTAAAAAGTGTTCGTAGAACAAATAAAATAGGTTCTCATACAGCATACTATACTGTAATAAAATCATATGTTTTCTTTACAGTCCTAGTATGTTTCTTAGTTCAGAAATAGGAACAGCAAAACTGTTGCAAAAAACCCGCCGTCAGTCAACTACAATCAAGACATCCTGATTCGAAACTTGTGAACTAGGTTATGTTTATAGAATGCTTGTAGTAATGTCAGCACAAGCAGGTAATGTTTTCTGTTTCTCAATTATTATTTTGTAGATTATTATGACAAAAATAGTGTAGGTTACTTGGACATGAATGTCTTTTGGAGTTCTCGAATAAAATTCTAGTCTCGGCTAACGCCTCGACTAGAAACATCATTCTCACCTGAAAAAGGTCCCTTCCCGTCCTTGTGACGTAAGATGCTATTTCAATATAGGAAACAGGAAAATGGTAAGAATTCAGTCTATTCGTTCAGAAACATTGGAGCCTGTTTCATAAACTGGGGGTTTTTTTTAGGATACATTTTCCTCACACTATACAATATTTTAAAGTCTCAAGTTTTAAAACTTATTCAAAAGGTTTCTCTATAGTGAAATTCATTTCAAACTGTAGACATTCCTCATAAATATGACATCAATACCTCAAATTCATCAAATGCCGACATAAAGTAATGAATTTCTCTTCAGCTATAACTATTTAATGATAGTGAAAAACGCGGAATGTTTGAATTCTTGCACAGATGGCAATCATGACGTCATGTAAGGTTGGCAGTTGGCAGGTGGCAGAATGGTATGATTTACAACTCTATTCACATGCGGGTAGTAGTATATAGTGAGTTCCACATTATAATGGCAGTGAAGAAAGATAGGAGAAAAACGTTGCCGATACTCTGTCTTGTCAATCCCTTGAATAGACAGACGGTAGCTGATACAGGTTTATTGATGTAATATCAACTGTTCATTCTCGTTCAAAATAATCAATTATATTTTATTAAGCAAGGAAATTATATTTTTCAATAATTCCAAATTAAGGTGAAATATTTTTTGATTGATTATTAATTCTACATTGTTGAAAGACGATCTGGCAACAGACCAAAGCAGAGAGAGATATCTGCTTTGTTGAATGATAGACAAGATAGAATACTGGCCAATGAAACACTTCATTTATAACGTGGACCTCACTATAGTTAATAACATACATACAGCCTATATACTAGTAGTTCTGTGAACAGTAGACCTCACGCAGTATTTTCATCCACAAGTACCTGATTGAAACTATAGACCTTATGGAAATACAGCAATAGACTGGCTTCTCCACACATCTGTGTAATCACTTGTCAGTGATTTATGTGAATAATTCTATAGTCTGATCTTACTCTAATATTGACGTATGAAGGAGGCTCCTTTTTCCTTTTATATTATCCTTGAAATGCAAAATTTCCAAAAACCTTGTTATCCGTCCGACGCGAAATTTAAAAAGGAACATACCTGTCAAATTTCATGAAAATCTATTACCGTGTTTCGCCGTAAATGCGCAACATATAAACATTCAAACATTTAAACATTAAGAGAAATGCCAAACCGTCGACTTGAATCTTAGACCTCACTTCGCTCGGTCAATAATATACAGCCTGAAATATTCACTAGCTTCAATGACCTCTACTTCTCAGTAGAAGCTATTGGTTATTGTATAACGACCTCAAAAAGTATATTATAAGTTAATAATGTCGGAACGAGAGCTAGATAAAAGTAAGAGAGATTCTCTTCAACTAAATAGGAGAATAAATGAGACAAGTGTATGGGTCAGAGAGAGAAAGAGGGAGAGAGAGAGTGAGGGATGCTTAGAGTAGAAGACAAATGAGCGAGACAGAATTAATGTAGAACGGAAGGTAAAGAATTTGGAATGTTTGGAATGCGGTCCAGAAAGGAAATGGAAGGAAGAACTGGATATGAGGACACAAAAAATGGGACAGGAGATGTGGATTAAATGCAAGAAGAAGAGGGGAAGAAGAAGAAAGAAGAAGAAGAAGAGAAATGACCATCTGAGAGGCTTTCAAGCCGTTCACCTCTGAGACTTAGACCACACGTGAAATTTATCTTTCAAATTTTAGTATCAACTCACTCTCTATAATATCATATCGGAATTTTTGAAAATTACATAATATCATAGAGAAACAATAGCGTAAGTAGATATCCCATGGTATAGGGAATTTATGTCGCAACTTTCACTGTTATCTCAAGCCGATTACTGTCGATTATTGAAAATGTTTACTGTTTTGTTGGGGTGAGAGTGTATGAACGCCACAATTTGAGAGACTACCAGCATCACACAGCTGCATATGAAAGAGCTAAGTGAACTATAGGCTTGGGATAACAGTAAAAGTTGCGACATAAACGTCCTATACCATGGGATATCTACTTACGCTATTGTTTCTCTATGATAATATTCAATTCGTGATTTGAGAGCTGTGGGGAGTATTATAGATGCTAAACTATTGACTTGACTAGAATATACTATGCTATACTATAGTCGGGTGTCATTCATATTGTCTGGTATTTCAAATGAGCAAGTATCTTAACGTCTCATTATTTGTGTTCATTATCATAAATTTTCTAATAATATTTTCCAATAACTAACAATTAACTAAACTCCCTAACCTTTCCTTTTACCTTTAAAACATAAATTAAACAGAACTTTTCAGGTACATTTAATTTCATACACTGGACATTTGAGAACTGGCAGATCTGAGGAACTCCTCTATAGTTCACAACGTTGCTCTCGGATTAGGCCTACTCGAAGATAGTAGCATTGCTCTTATGGAGTATAGTGCTGCCAAATTCCACATAATAGAAGAAAGAAAGAGTAATTTCGGTCATAGCTTCGTGTGTTTCTTTGTCCTTAAGTTGATTGTAAATGAAAAATAAATAAATAATTCAGAGAGCCTTCTCTTCTTCTTCTTCCACTTCTTTCATCCTCCTTTTCACTCTTACTTCATCGTCCTCTTTACATCTCTTTCTCTTCTTCTTCTTCATCTTCAAATTCATCATCATCATCATCATTGTGGTGAATAAGATGTATGAGAAAATAGTATGTAATGTTCCTGAATTTATGAATAAACTCCTCTGGATGTGTCATCCAACATCCAGAGAAATTAATATCATTATTTTTCTTCTTCTTCATTTTCATTTTCATCTTCACCTTCATCATCATCGTCTTCTTCTTTCTCTGTAATCGTCTTCTTCTCTAATATGTAAAATACTGGCCGTCAGGCTCGCTTCGCTCGCCATATCCGTCTAGCCAGGGGGCTCCGCCCCCTGGACCCCCGACTGAATCGTCCAAGAATGAGATTAGCAGGCTCGCTTCGCTCGCCTGCATTTTTATGATGTTAGGACAATCCAGTCGGGGATCCAGACTAAACGTCTGGCTAAACGGATATGGCAAGCGAAGCGAGCCTGACGGCTAGTAATATAATATTCCCAGGATTGAAGTAGCAATGCCCAATCAATTTTTCCGCGATAAATGCATTTCAATCTTCAACTTGGTGCCAACCTAACAAAGTCAACTCAACTTAATGCCAACCTGACAAAATTATTAATTTAGTTGCCAGTTAACAACTGTTGCGAAGATGTACGATCTAGATTATAGTTCTATAGTAACATTATGATATGGAATTTCAATTATAATATTAAGAGATTGGGAGAAGAAGAATATACATGCTAAAAGACGAACTTTAAACCCTTAGAGTTAAAATATTGCCAAAAGATTTCTTAGTGCGCCTCTAAAGGGCCAACTGAACATACCTACCAAATTTGAACGTTTTTGGTCCGGTAGATTCTTAGTTATGCGAGTGAGTGAGTGAGTCAGTCAGTCAGTCAGTCAGTCAGTCAGTCAGTCAGTCAGTGAGTGCCATTTCGCTTTTATATATATAGATTACAATATTTTGTAATAGTCTATATTCTTCTTTTTCTCCTTTTTATTTTTCTTCTTCTCCTTTCTCACTCTTCTCCATCCTCCTTGTTCCTTTTCACACCTTCATTCATTTTATAACAGCTGTGCCTAGTTGAAAGTTGTGTGTATATTTTTGGCTTCAAATTTTTCTGAAATAACTTAATTTACTCAAAGTGCGGTGATATTAAGTGCAAAATTTGACTATAATTTGGTATTTTAATCTTTCTAAATTCAAAATTTCTAGCTAATATATTATTCTTGGACAGAACTTTGAACTTTAAATTTCCTCAGAAAGAACATAACCTATTTTTTTTATTAAGTGCAAAATTTGACTATAATTTGGTATTTTAATCATTCTAAATTCAAAGTTTCTAGCTAATATATTTCTTGGACAGAACTTTGAACTCTAAATTTCCTCAGAAAGAACATAACCTATTTTTTTTATTGAGTGCAAAATTTGACTATAATTTGGTATTTTAATCATTCTAAATTCAAAATTTCTAGCTAATATATATTCTTGGACAAAACTTTGAACTTTAAATTTCCTCAGAAAGAACATAACCTATTTTTTCGGACATTTCATTATTTATCAAAATTTGGGAACAGAATAGTTTTGGGCTATGCCTGTTGTTCTATCCCGATCATATTCATATGATTTGTAATAATATTAACAAATAAATAAATAAATAAATTCTTCTTCTCATCCATCGTCTTCTACCCCTTCCTTCGCTCTGCTTGTCCAATCTCTTTTTAACCATCCATCCATCCTCCTCCTCCTCCTCCTCCTCCTCCTCCTCCTCCTCTTTAAACTTCTCCTACTAATACTTGCAGCAGGCAGGCAGGCAGGCAAAGGCAGAGACGGATTTCATCTTCTCAAAGAAGATTGGGAAGTTTTGAAAGCGCGGCTCAAAATAAGAAGAGAGCAGGAATTACAGGGGATCTTTTCAGGTTTAACTCACCTTCAACTGACAGTATTCCGCCCATATACAACATGAATACTTTCCATTTAACTGATGATGACAGTCGAAAATGGGGATTCGACAAGTTCTATAAAGAAGCCTGAATCTTAAATAAAGTCGGCGATGTGGAGCACATAAGTTAGGGATATGTGAGCAGTTCTTTAGGCACAAAGTAGGACGGCCATACTGGAGTTAACATTAATATAAATTGTGTTCGGAAAATTCTATCAAACAATTTCTTGCTGAAACCTGTCATAATTTTGATATTTTTTGAAATTCAAAATGATTTTTGTGTGTTTTGAATTGTAAATTGAGTGGATCACATAAGTTAGGGATATGTGAGCAGTTCTTTAGGCACAAGGTAGGACGGCCATACTGGAGTCAACATTAATATAAATTGTGTTCAGAAAATTCTTTCAAACAATTTCTTGCTAAACCCTGTCATAATTTTGATATGTTTCTAATTTAAAATGATTTTTGTGTGTTCTAATTGTAAATTGAGAGGATCGCATAAGTTAGGGATATGTGAGAAGTCTTTGGACGAAAAGAAGGCCAGAGGAGTAAACATTAATATAAATTGAGTTCAGAAAATTCTATCAAACAATTTCTTGGTAAAACATGTCATAATTTTGATATTTTTTTCAATTTTAAATGAGTTTTGTGTATTATTTCTAAACGAAAATCCAAATTAAATGCTGTAATTCACCCCGAAGACTTCTGCTACTGCAAATATTGACAACAGGGCAAACAGCTAGATGGAAATCCCATATTTGCAGTAGTAGAAGTCTTCGGGGTGAATTACAGCATTTAATTTGAATTTTCGTTTAATAATAATAATTAATTCATTAGCATTTGAATAAAGCATCAATATCTCAGTAATTTCCATCTGATTTTTGTGTGTTTTGAATTGTAAATTTAGTGTGTAATTGTAGAATGTTAAGTGGCACATAACCTAGCTACATTTGGACTGTTGTATAAATTAGAATTGGAACCGTTTTGGGCGTATAAGCCTGTCTTACTTTTCTGTAAGTTATTTAGTTTTGAATGATTGAATAACTGAATAAATAATACTGAATAGACTGTAATCGAGAAGTGATTGCAAATGAATTGAAAAGTATCACTAATCTAAATGACACAAAATTTCTTCTACATGTGGATAAAAATGCCTAATGATGTGTGTATATACTACATTTTTTTCATACCAACTTAATTATTACAACCGAAGAAAAAACATTATTATAACAGGACAATGTGTATCTTAAGAATAAAAGCTTGATACTTTCTAGTTCTGAAAGTATTATACTTCCATAATCAATTCTACAATTTTCTCAACATGTCAATATATAAGCATGTAGATCTTCAACCAAAGAATGGTGCAGTTCTTTTTAAAAAATTGTCGAAGGAATTTTTGTTTTCAAACATTAGATGATAATACAATCTAGAATATCCACAACCTAATAATTGATGCCATCTACCGGTAGAATTCGAAGCTTTTCGGAATTCGGAATGCCTTTGAACAGTCGACCAATCAGGAGAGAGAAGGCGGTGCTTAAAGGCGTGAACAGAACATGAACTCGTTTGTGATTGGCCCTCTGATTTCCTCTCAAAACTTACAATCCCGATAACATTATCGGACCAATTTGAATAAATCAGACAAATAAACTCTGTAGAAATATTGTTAATAGAATTTTGTGTTACCATTGACGTTTCATTAGCCTCTCAAATTCTCTTATTACTCTAAAAATAGATTTCGTGGTTTCAACAAGTTTACTGATGTTGAAGTACCGGAAATGCTACCAGGTTTTAGCTGAGTGAGAGTGTAAAGGTGCGTACAGACTTTCGTTCCGCTCCAAGACCGAACGTCACTCCAGCAGAGCGATTGATGATCGACCGGCGAGCAACAATGGTTCAACCCGGGGAACGCGAGAAGATCTACCATCTTCCGTAACGTTCATGATCGGTGCGAGTAGAGAGCGGAGGCGGAGCGATTGCTGTGCGATGGTGGTACGTGGGCGGTACGAGGGAGGAGCGTGCTCGGTGCGGGTTGGAAAGCATGAGTATGTGTACGCAGCTTTAAGAACGGCACATTATGAGAGACTACCAGCGTCACATAGCTTCAAGAAAAACAATTACTAGGACTATCGACTATGCAAATTTCACTGATAACTCAAGCCGATAGTCCTAGTAGTAGTTTTTGGTGAAGCTATGTGACGCTGGTAGTCTCCCATACCGTTATTAAGGTGCGTACAGATATACGCGCCGTGAACATGAGCAATTCACATTTAATCAGATCTGTACTTTTACAGAAACGGTAAGATACTGATATAAAAAGCTTGGCATCAGCTGATTAAAAGTGAATTGCTCATGTTCGCGGCGCGTGAATCTGTACGCACCTATACACTCTCACCCCCACAACACAGTAGTTGATAGTAATCGGCTCGAGTTTACACTGCTCGAGCACATGAAATCGGATGGAAATTTGGATCATAAACGACCTATACCATGGGATATCTATTTTTCATGCATGCCTATACCATATAACTCTAGATACACACAAAACCACCCCATGCCCTTCCAGCCAACACTTCCCTGATCTAACAATCGATTCGGCAGTGAGTCTAACTCTAAATGTAGCCGGCTGGCACCAAAGTTGGAGCTCGTTGAGAAAAGTTTATAATTAATTAAATGGAGCGCGAGGAAACACGAATTGATTGATCATTAAAAGCAGCACCATCGTCCGAGCCGAGTGCCGAATGCCGAGACCCCAAAACTTTCTAACCTAGTGAGGCGGGCTGAGGCGAGTCGAGCACTCTCAAATCATTAGATTTCCGATTCCAATCAAACACTTTCCTCTCTCAAATTCCTTCCTAACACTCTCTCTCTCTCACACACACACTCTCTATATCACTCTTACAGTCTCTCTCTCACTCTATCTATCTTTTACTCTCAATCTCACTCTCTAATACTTCTTCAATGGCTATTTAAGTAAATCTCACGCTATCACCTTCACCTTTCATTCATCTTCTCTCCTATTTCTTTGGTAGAGAGTTAGTGGGGAGGATATTTTTAATATTCTTTCCGAAGAATGGACATTGATATGTCCAAAGCTCCGCCAATTTATGCAGATGCATAACAATATAATTATCTATAGTTATTATATTACAAATTGCTTTTTCATATCATATACAGTTCAATAATTATTTTCTTAGTCTATATCATTGTAAATTCATCTATAATTTTGCTGTATTGTAAGCTTTTATATATAAGTGTATAAGACAGTATATATTGTAATCTACATAAATAAAGTACTCAATCAATCAATCAATCTCTCTCTCTCTCTCTCTCTCTCTCTCTCTCACACACACACACACACACACACACACACACACACACACCCCACCACACACCACACACACACACACACACCACACACACACACCACACACACACACACACACACACACACACACACTCTATATCACTCTTACAGTCTCTCTCTCACTCTATTTTTTACTCTCAATCTCACTCTCTAATACTTCTTCAAAGGCTATTTCAATAAATCTCACGCTATCACCTTCTCCTTTCATTCATCTTCTCTCCTATTTCAAATCAAATCAAATCAAATTTATTGGACCAAATTAATATAAATAATTCACAAAATTCAGTTTCATACATTAGAAACTTGCTAACAAAAATACAAAAGCTTTTATTGAAACTAAATAATAATAAAATATATAATATTGGCGTTGCAAGCAAAACAAAGTTTGTGCGCTAGCAACGAGCATTCAGTAAGCACTCCAATTTGAGAAAACTAGAAAAAAGTAACTGTAGAAACACAAAAAAAAAAAATTAGCAAACACTTCAAACTTTAAATTAGCATACACTTTCAAAAAAGAAAAAGAAAAAAACATGATAGTGGAGTAGTTCATAGCAAAGACCTTAAAGCGATATAGACCCACAATGCCTATGCCTTCCCAATGATAGCTCTTACTTGAAATTAAAGGCCGCCATTGGGGTATTTTAGCACGAGATATTATATATTATTTATTTGTAATACTATAGATCACAAAGGCATTGGTGGCATTGGTATGTAATAATCTTATGGGTTGCCCCCTCAATGGCGGATTTCAATTCCAAGTACGACACTAGCGCTGCATGTGACTCTATGCATCTTTAAGGTCTTTGGTTCATAGTATAAACATAAAACGTAAACAAAAAATAATTCGTTAAACAAATATTCATTTTGATATAATTATCAAGAGTTTGAAATTAGTGCAGGATAACATAATATAAATTGGGTTCAGTTTGAGAGACAACTTTCAATAGTAATGGGGGAAATTATTATTTTGAATCAGTGTAGGATAATTCTCTCGTTATATTTCACTCACATTCTCTCTGGGTTTGTATGGTTTGATTGATTGATTGAGTACTTTATTTATGTAGATTACAATATATACTGGCTTATACAATAGCTCACAATACAGCAAAATTAAAGATGAATTTACAAAATATAGACTAAGAAAATAATTATGAAACTGTATATGATATGAAAAAGTAATTTGTAATATAATAACTATAGATAATTATATTGTTATGCATCTACATAAATTGGCAGAGCTTTGGACATATCAATGTCAATTCTTCGGAAAGAATATTAAAAATATCCTCCCCACTAACTCTCTACCAAATATGGCAGAGAGGACCTGGAGTCATAACTCCGCCCTAATAAAGGCATATATCAATCTCTCTCTTTCTCTCTCTCTCTCTCACTCTCTCTCTCTTCTCTCCTCTCTCTCTCTCTCTCTCTTTTGGTAGAGAGTTAGTGGGAGGATTTTTATATTCTTTCCGAAGAATGGACATTGATATGTCCAAAGCTCCGCCAATTTATGTAGATGCATAACAATATGATTATTATCTATAGTTATTATATTACAAATTGCTTTTTCATATCATATACAGTTCAATAATTATTTTCTTAGTCTATATTATGTAAATTCATCTTTAATTTTGCTGTATTGTGAGCTATTGTATAAGCCAGTATATATTGTAATCTACATAAATAAAGTACTCAATCAATCAATCAATCTATCTTTCACTCTCAATCTCACTCTCTAATACTTCTTCAATGGCTATTTCAATAAATCTCACGCTATCACCTTCTCCTTTCATTCATCTTCTCTCCTATTTCAAATCAAATCAAATCAAATTTATTGCCAAATTCATATAAATAATTCACAAAACATGGAAAACAAAATTCAGTTTCATACATTAGAAACTTGCTAACAAAAATACAAAAGCTTTTATTGAAACTAAATAATAATAAAATATATAATATTGGCGTTGCAAGCAAAACAAAGTTTGTGCGCTAGCAACGAGCATTCAGTAAGCACTCTAATTTGAGGAAACTAGAAAAAAGTAACTGTAGAAACACAAAAAAAAATTAGCAAACACTTCAAACTTTAAATTAGCATACACATTCAAAAAAGAAAAAGAAAAAAAACATGATAGTGGAGTAGTTCATAGTATAAACATAAACGTAAACAAAAAATAATTCGTTAAACAAATATTCATTTTGATATAATTATCAAGAGTTTGAAATTAGTGCAGGATAACATAATATAAATTGGGTTCAGTTTGAGAGACAACTTTCAATAGTAATGGGGGAAATTATTAATTTGAATCAGTGCAGGATAATTCTCTCGTTATATTTCACTCACATTCTCTCTGGGTTTGTATGGTTTGATTGATTGATTGAGTACTTTATTTATGTAGATTACAATATATACTGGCTTATACAATAGCTCACAATACAGCAAAATTAAAGATGAATTTACATAATATAGACTAAGAAAATAATTATTGAACTGTATATGATATGAAAAGTAATTTGTAATATAATACTATAGATAATTATATTGTTATACATCTACATAAATTGGCAGAGCTTTGGACATATCAATGTCAATTCTTCGGAAAGAATATTAAAAATATCCTCCCCACTACCAAATATGGCAGAGAGGACCTGGAGTTATAACTCCGCCCTAATAAAGGCATATATCAATCTCTCTCTTTCTTTCATATCATTTCCAGAGAATCGACAATTATTTGTTGTAATACCGCCTATTTATGAAGTTACATCACAATATTGTATTATCGTTATTCTAATTTCATTCAATCATTATTCTCATAAATTAATTTTTTATACTTTGAAAAATTCATTGAATGATTAGCCATAATGTCATTTATTGTGAATTGGTGCATAAGCTAGAATATAATTGTAATTTACATGAATCAATCTAATCTCTCTCTATTTCTCTTTATCATCCTTAACCTTTCTCTCTATCTATCTCTGTTCTAAACTCTGTTTTTCTTCTCTACCCCTCTCTCACTCTCGTTCACTCTAATTCCCTCCTTCCTTTTCTCCGTCCAAAGGTGTGGTAAACAAGGCGAATTATCGACTACTGGCACGATATAGGATATTTTGGAACAAACCCCTGTTGTTCTATGTAACATGCAGAATTGGAATTCCCTATTAGCCTAATACTATCTACCTATAAGCCTATATCCCTAGATCCAATACTAGCCTAGCCTTCTTCAAAATAAAGAACAGGATATGAAATCCTGTACATGTGATTCACCTCAATTTCTATTTATTCAATTCAATCAAACCTCTTAATGATAAAAAATTTGGTGTGGTACACTCACACAACTTTCCTTGCTCATTGATCTATATATATAAAAGCGAAATGGCACTCACTCACTGACTGACTCACTCACTCACTCACTCACTCACTCACTCGCATAACTAAAAATCTACCGGACCAAAAACGTTCAAATTTGGTAGGTATGTTCAGTTGGCTCTTTAGAGGCGCACTAAGAAATCTTTTGGCAATATTTTAACTCTAAGGGTTGTTTTTAAGGGTTTAAAGTTCGTCTTTTAGCATGTATATTCTTCTTCTCCCAATCTCTTAATTATAATTGAAATTTCCATATCATATGTTACTATAGAACTATAATCTAGATAGAGTACCTCTTCGAAACAGTTGTTAACTGGCAACTAAATTAATAATTTTGTCAGGTTGGCATTAAGTTGAGTTGACTTTGTTAGGTTGGCACCAAGTTGAAGATTTAAATGCATTTATCGCGGAAAAATTGATTGGGCACTGCTACTTCAATCCTGGGAATATTATATTACTAGCCGTCAGGCTCGCTCCGCTCGCCATATCCGTTTAGCCAGACGTTTAGTCTGGACCCCCGACTGGATTGTTCTAACATATGATAAAAATGCTCAAATGAAAAATGCAGGCGAGCGAAGCGAGCCTGCTGATCTTATTCTTGGACGAACCAGTCGGGGGTCCAGGGGGCGGAGCCCCCTGGCTAGACGGATATGGCGAGCGAAGCGAGCCTGACGGCTAGTCTATAATATAATCATCATTCTTAAACAACGATAATCTAGGGGAATAACATTATGCCGATTGGCGGCTAAATAATTTTATTAAAACTACGATTATACTATAATAGTTTAATAACAACAATTGTTATTGTTTTCAGAGTACATTTTCCTTTGTTTGAATTATGAAATTTGAGGATTTTTTAAAAGTTGTCAAAACAGCTGTTCTACAAATAAAATATCGATCGACGTGTGTTCTTTTGAATAAACTGCTTTACCCACCTACCTCACGCACGAGAAGGAGGTTTCAAAGTAAATTTCTCAAGGATGGGGTGGACCCCATGTTAGTTTCTCAGGGAGGAGACTCATGCTAGTTAATAGAGCTGATATATAACTATACAGGGTATGAATTTGAAAAAAATCGGTCAAGTCATTTTTGAGAAAATCGTGAAAAACATGGTTCTTTAGTGATTATCCGCCATTTTTCACAAGAATATTACGGAGCTCCTGCAATTCCCCCAGAAATGAGACTCCAGTTGATAGGGCTTATAAATAGCTATCAATGGTATAAATTTGAAGAAAATCGTTAGAGCCGTTTTCGAGAAAACCGTGAAAAACATGGTTTTTTAGTGATCATTCGCCATTTTTCTCAAGAATATTACGGAGCTCCTGTAATTTTCCCAGAAATGAGACTCATGTCAGTTGATAGGGCTTATAAATAGCTATCTAGGGTATAAATTTGAAGAAAATCGTTAGAGCGTTTTCGAGAAAACCGTGAAAAACATGGTTTTTTAGTCATTATCCACCATTTTTTCCGCCATTTTGAATTGAATTTTTTTGAATTTCTTATTGTCGGATCCTCATGGTATAAGGACCTTAAGTTGAAAATTTCAAGTCAATCGGTTAATTAGGAATGGAGTTATCGTGTTCACAGACACACACACACCCACACACACAGACCAACACCGAAAAATCATGTTTTTGGACTCAGGGGACCTTGAAACGTATAGAAAACTTGAAATTAGGGTACCTTAATTTTTTTTGGAAAGCAATACTTTTCCTTACCTATGGTAATAGGGCAAGGAAAGTAAAAACAGGATAAGTTAGCCTGAAATCTAACTACATGCAAAAAAACACACTGGAAATAAAACTTCCATTTGTTTGTCCAATTTATGAGATAATCTCAAGTCAGTTATCATTCAAGCCACACACATTCCGATGCTAATCAAACCAATACAGCTACTGACAATGTAGCAGAATCTGTGCAAAAATAATACAATACAAGAATACAACACAGTGAAGTAATAAAATTCAACGTATTTACGATAAAAATTGTTCAAGTGCAAACGTAGAATCCTCTATTCCCAGCCCATCTGCTCTCAACCACATTATTCCAAAGCATGACATGTACAGACTTAGCACGTGTGTGGGAAGATCTCATATTCCTCCTCCTCCTCCTCCTGCTCCTCCTCCTCCTGCTCCTCCTCCTCCTGCTCCTCCTCCTCCTTTTCCACCACCAACTCCTCCTCCTCCTCCGACACCCCCTCCTCCTCCTCATCATCCTCATACACCCGCCTCCTCTGTCTTCTCAACCACCTCTTCTTCACCATCTAACTCAGTCTGGGCACATCCTTCTCTACCTCTTCTTCTCCTTCTTCTTCTTCTTAATATTTTTCTTCTTCTACTTTACTTGTCTGTCCACCTTATTTTGCAAGCAACACACCACAGTTACTGACCTGGACCAATGGAATGCCAAGGTCATACTTCTCATTCTTCTTCTTCTTCTTCTTCTTCTTCTTCTTCTTCTTCTCTTCTTCTTCTTCTTCTTCTTCTTCTCGTTCTCTTACTCATAATCCTGCTTCTCCTTCATCTATTTCTCTTATCTTTCTCTAACTCATCTTCTTGTTTCTATTTTTCCACTTTGTTCATTCGTAACTACTTCTCTTCTGCTTAGTTTTTTCTTCTGCTTTCTCTCCTTATTCTCCTTTTCCTCCTCATTCTACTCCCAACTTCTTCTTTATCTATTTTACCTTCTATTTCCAATCTTCACATATCCTCTAACACCTTGTCAATTCAACACCTCTCATCATCTACAACTACGTCAATATCTACTTCTCTTCCTTCTTTTTCCCACTCCTCATTCTTCTTCTTTTTCTACCTCGTATCCTTCTTCTCATTATCCTTCCCTGCCTCTTCTCTGCTTCTCCTGGATTTATTCTTCTTCATCCTCACAATCTTTTTACATACTCCTTTTCCACTTCGTCTCTCTTCGCTCACTCTCTCACATTCTCTCAATTCTTACTCTCTTTCTCTTCATTTTCTTGCTCCTTATTCTCCTTCTTCTACATCTGTTACTCTACTTCTCAATTATTTCTTCATTATCCTCCCAATCTACACATACTCCTTTCCAGCTTTGTCCCTCTTCACTCTCCCTCACTCATTCTCTCAATTCTTACTCTCTTTCTCTTCATTTTCTTGCTCCTTATTCTCCTTCTTCCGAAATATTCTTTCCGAAGAATGGACATTGATATGTCCAAAGCTTCGCCAATTTATGTAGATGCATAACAATATTATCTTCTTAGTCTATATTATGTAAATTCATCTATAATTTTGCTGTATTGTAAGCTATTGTATATAAGTGTATAAGCCAGTATATATTGTAATCTACATAAATAAAGTACTCAATCAATCAATCAATCAATCAATCTTCTACATCTGTTACTCTACTTCTCAATTCATTCTTCTTTATCCTCCCAATCTACACATACTCCTTTCCAGCTTTGTCTCTCTCCACTCTCTCATTCACTCATTCTCTCTCTCTCCTCATTTCTCTCCTTCTTCTTGTTCCTCTGATCTGTCTTCTCATTATCTTTCTTTTTCTCCTACATCTCTTACTACGCTTCTTCTAAATTTATTCCAATCTTCACATACTCCTTTTACACTTCGACTCTCTCCTCGCTCTCTCTCCCTTCCTCTCTCTCTCACCCTTCCTCTCTTTCTCTCTCTCTCTCTCTCTCTGACCTTCTCCTCCAATAACCCGAACACTTTGTTCTGGTTCATCCTTGCTTAGTGTTAGTAAGCGATCGGCAACAATGTTGCAGTGTCTAGTCTAGACAGCATTCTTCCAATACTCTATTAATACTCTTCGACCAGCTGTTGGCATTATTGAACTAAATCGGCGAGACCTTGATTGACGGCTGATCAGCGTTTAATCTCCGATTAAATTATGATTTTCTACACCCAGTGAACCCAGATTAAACTTTGATTGACAACTGTTTATTCTATTGAAATTGAACAATTGATTACTGAAGGGCTCATAATTAATAAAAAATCCCAGTTTTATGATAGATCTACGAATAAATATACAATGGTCAAATCAATAATATTGTACATGGATATAGGTACAACCCTTGAGAAAAGATAGCATAACAAGATATTCAATGGTATAGCATAGAGAAACAATAGCATAAGTAGATATCCCATTTGCCGTTTGCACAGTATAGATTGCTAAACTCGATTAAGTTAATCGAGTTTAAGTTAATCTGAAAGTTGAATCGGTTTTCTCAGTGCATTTACTAATCAAATTCAAATTTCAATTTTTTTTTTTTCAAATTCAAATTTATTCACACTCATAAATACATATACAGAAACCAAATAGAGTCTAGCTTGACAAATACAACAATAATCCATCTAAAATTTAATAATAGATTGTACAAATACAACAATAATCCATCTAAAATTTAATAATAGATTGTAAGTAATAGTATATAATATAATAATATATAATATAATCCAGTTTAAGTTAAACTAGTTTAACGTTATGTTGGTAATAGAATGTGATAGTTTATAATATCACGAAGGCTGATTTTTGCAGGAAATTTGTTATTTGTTTACAAACCATCAGTAAATTGAGGTTATATGTAGCTACTATTTTCTTGTTCAAAATACACAGAGCTGTAAGCTGTAGCCTACGGTAATAAAAATGGAAAGCAATCAAGAAATTCTTTAAAAACTTATGTTTAGTTGGCACCAAAAAATATATTTTTTAAAATGAAAGATAAAAAGTTATTTTGCTTTAATCTACTACGGTCTTTCTCGTTTATTAGAAATCTCTCGAAAGCGAAATATGTCAGTTATGTGTTATTAAAAACATGTTTTCTAATCCAAGACCACAGTTAAAAATTGTCTTAATTTCTATCAAGTGGTTTATTCAATGAAATACTAAATTGGCAGTTGCTTTACTCAAGCAAAACTGTAAAAAAATTCTCTATCATCCCATAAATTTAAATTATTCGTTTTTTGCCCAATTTTTCTCAGTTTTTAAATTTCTTCGCAGTCATCTTTATCAATCGCATTAGAAACTTCTATCAATTCCTCCATTATAATTATTTTTACATTCGAATAATGTTTCACTATTTACCTTCATAATTATTATCGTCTACAGAAGCAATAAAAACAACCGTCGAAAAATAATTTACTATGAGCTGTTTCCCCATCAAATCTTTACAGATGTCAAGTTAATCCAAATTATTTGGTTTAAACCTACTGCTTTGGAGGTTTAAACTTTCCCAGAGTTTAAACTGATACTGTGCAAACGGAATTTTAGTTTAAACCAAGAAAAATCCAGATTTGGGTTAAGCTTTAGTTTAAACTTGCACTGTGCAAATGGCCCTAAGCAATCTTTTCTCTATGGTACAACTTGGACTATTGAGGATCACATATCAACTAAATTGTTTGCAAAATGTCTCCTAATACATTGTGAACAAAATCTTGTAGCAATTCGAAGCAGCGTCAATTGATGGGAAACGTGATTGGCTTGATGAGCTTCTTGATTAAATGCAATAACTGTATAAATTAAGATTGAAACATAATACTGGTTTACACCAGCTAATACCGGTAAAGTCCTACTGCAACTTTATAATGCTTCTACAGTACTTGATTCATCTCTTGCGAAAAGTTATACTATATTTCATTATATCTAAAAGTTTTTGTTGTAGATAACAACCAGCTTTTGGTTCAGATGATGTCCAGAAGCAAATTACAATACATGTAATTTGTATTAATATATTACTAGATAATTATATAACTGATGAAGTCACTTTTCATGATTGAAATACTTGACCATATTTTCGTTGTTACTTGTCTTCATTGAACTGCATTTGAATTAATTTTGTCACAAATTAGTATTTGTAAAACCAACTGAAACTGGTTAACAGACAAAACTTTAATATATGTATGAAAATTTTGTATTGCAGTTTAATGAATTTCGTTATAAATTAGAATTTGTGAAACTAACTGAAACTGATTTACTGACAAAACTTTGATAGAAATAGCAAATAGGTAAGTAAGGATATTTTAGTTCAATACTTTACTAGGGAAAACTGAGGTTATGATTATCAACATCACTATTGCCTTTTCCTTGTAATAGCAAAGGGAATAAGAAAGATATCATCGTCAAATGATATCTCAGAGGATATCTTCTGATCTTAGGTAATATTGGACACCGGAAACCATTGGATCTATCATAAACCATGTAATATCTTCAAAATTGAATAATCAATATTATTAATGACCCAGTTCACCACAAGGGATCTATTGTCTCCCAACATTATAATCATAATCATAATCATCATCTTCATTACCATAATCATCATCAGCATCATCAACAACATCATCATAAACAACATCATTATCATCATCATACAAATCATCAACTCCATACAAAGATAGGAGCTACCAACCCAATTGTCTACCAGTACAACCCAAAATACTCCCATAGGGGCATCACCCCCTACATTGTTGGGTATTTACCCCCTTTCCACCCTCCTGAGGGCAGGATATTAGCTACCATCCCCCCATGAAATCCGGGGGGACCCCTATAATGAGGAGCCCTGTGTTTTGTACTGTCGGGGTGTTACGGCGGGGTGGGGGTTTATGCCTTGTTTGTACAACCCAATTGTTAGGCACCCTGTTCTATTTGAACACGGTTTAATAGATAGAGCACCTTTGTATGTTGTGTGTAATAGGTGGTGGTAGTAGTAGTGTATTAAGATTCTATCAAATCTGTCAGCATTGGATGAAGGGGAAGCTTTGGTGGTATTTATAAACAATACTGACAGTGAGTCTCACTGAAGATAGAGTGAGAAAGAGATAGTGTTTGAGAGTAAATAGGAAAAAGAAAGAGAATGAGCGAGTTTAGAGTACATAGTAGAAGATAGGAGAGAAAGAGATGCACATTATTATATATTATTTTGTGAGTGATTGATTGATTGAGTACTTTATTTATGTAGATTACAATATACACTGGCTTATACACTTATATACAATAGCTTACAATACAGCAAAATTATAGATGAATTTACATAATATAGACTAAGAAAATAATTATTGAAAGTATATGATATGAAAAAGTAATTTGTAATATAATAGCTATGGATAATTATATTGTTATGCATCTACATAAATTGGCGGAGCTTTGGACATATCAATGTCCATTCTTCGGAAAGAATATTAAAAATATCCTCCCCACTAACTCTCTACCACTGTGATGAAGAGAGAGAGAGAGAGAGAGAGAGAGAGAGTGAATGAGGGAATTTGGAGTACATAGCTCAGTGTAAGAGAGAAAGAGATACATAGAATGTGGGTTTAGTGTGAGATAAAGAGAGAACTAATGGGAGAGAGCTTGTGCAAATACTAACTTATACTTGTTATCTTCATGCAAGAAGTCTCATACACAAGTGTCATGATTTAGGAATTCTGTTTCGAATTGGGATTTAGGAATTTCTGATTTCTGATTTAGGAATTCTTTTAAAAAATCTACTATTTAAAGTGAACAACCTATTTCGGACTATGTGTAACCTTATCCAAATTTGGGAGAGGAATAGCACAAGGTTAACTTATTTTTTCTCTCCTAATCATGTGGACATTGATATGTCCAAAGCTCCGCCAATTTATGTAGATGCATAACAATATGATTATTATCTATAGTTATTATATTACAAATTGCTTTTTCATATAATATACAGTTCAATAGTTATTTTCTTAGTCTATATTATGTAAATTCATCTATAACTTTGCTGTATTGTAAGCTATTGTATACAAGTGTATAAGCCAGTATATATTGTAATCTACATAAATAAAGTACTCAATCAATCAATCAATCAATCAATCATGTACTGGGTCAATAAAGAATGAAGAAGAATTTGAATGTTGTTACCCTGTTACAGCACAGGGTATTAGAATGTTGACTAAACTTAGATAATTCCAACAAGTAACTTTTCTTTAGTGTCTAATTATGACATCAAGTTCATAGATACAATAAATACACAGAGTTGAAATACTATGCTCAATCAATGCAAATGTTCATTATCAAAATTTGGGAATGGCCTAGTTTTGGGCCAACCCTGTTGTTCCTTCCCAATCATATTTATATGATTTGTGATTGTATCCACAAAAAAATAAATAATCAATGCGATATAACATATAACCTTTCAAAACATTGAATGATTGTGTTATGAATCACACTTGATTTGATGACAAAACTAATAATTCATGAATGATGAGGTTGTTTGCTACTTTGCAGATCATTGACAGTAAATTGGGGACCAAAACATAATATGATCATCTCGTGATGTACCTTTGGGGACAAGCCCGAATTATTCATGAATGATGGATGACATAGTCACAGAATATACAGAATGGAAACTTGTAATCAATCGCCTATCTAACCAATGCTTTTTACATGACGCCAATACTAAACACGTCACGTGACCTTGGGAAGTTCCAATCCTGGTCTTCTGATTGGCTCGTAGCAGTGAACGAGATCAATTGATCCGGATCATTAAAGTGATCCGAACTTACCATCAATACTATTACAATGCGGCGCTTCCTAACAAGATGGCGGATATTAGCGTCAGGGTACTAGCCAAGTTTCCATACTGTATGTATACTGTGACATGGTGCTCTACATTGCAGATCAGTGGCAGTGGATACAAAGCATTAAATGATTATTTTTAGGGACGAAACAGATTCATGAATGATGAGGTTCCTTATCCTTTACTATAGAACAAACAACAATCTTATAAACAATGTGTAAAGGTTTTGTGTGGCCTTACCTTGCAGGTCATTGGCAGTGGATATGAGCAGACCCTGTATGGTCTGCGAGGAATGATGTAGCAGAGCCTGGAAGTCTCTCTGCACATGCGTCTTTAGACGCTCCTCCATCTGGTGCGTACAACAGCTAGTACGCGATTTGCACACTGACAGGCTGGTACCTGCAAAATCAACAAAATATAACATAAATTTCATGAAAAGAAAGGAAATTGGATAGAATTAACAACGGAAAACAAAAGAAAATTCAACTTTAGGCCAGCTACTAACATAACTTTTTCTTTCTGGCAATTTTCTGGTCACAGAAGAACAGTGTTCTGTAAAGGTGCGTACAGATTTACGCGCCGCGAACATGAGCAATTCACTTTTAATCAGCTGATGCCAACAGTTTCTTTAAAAATACAGATATAGTCAGCTGATTAAAAGTGAATTGCTCATGTTCGCGGCGCGTATATCTGTACGCACCTTAACAGGTGACCTGCCAAAAGGAAATTCAACTATAGAAAACAAAGAGAAATTCGACTTTAGGCCATCAACTTTAACGCTTCATCGCGAATTTCCGACTACCAGACGAACAGTTTTGTGGAATAGCTGACCTGCAAGAGCACACTAACTAATGCACACTCAAGCTTAGAATCTTAGAATAAAACAATCTTATGATACCTTTCTCTGACTCAAGTCGGAAGTTACTACCACTTTAGTCAGTCAAAGAAAAACGTTTCCAATTATATTATAGAAATGAGAAAATAAAAACTGCGTCTACTGTTATGAAAACTGCTACTACGCCCCGTTTTGGAAAGTCAATTTTCTGACTCCAGCTGTTTAAAGTCTAGAACTTAGCCAAATCCCGAGCTCGGAAACCGGCCCTTAATGTAAGCATTTCATCTAAGAAGAGGATAACTATTTTTGACAAAACTATAAATAATTCATTCAAAATTACTTTAAGGAGTAAGGAGGAATAAGACGGCGCAGAGAAATGGAAGGAGATCAGCCAATTACAGTGATTAAAAGAGTAATAGGTAGAAGCGCAGTTGCCAATTTGTCAGTCATCTGACTGCTTTCAGACAGGAAACTTTGCATGTGTAGCATGAGCACATGAACAGTCACTAGAAGTTGGAAAACGCTATCCGCTTCAAAACGGCAACATCGCGCCTCTTTATCCCTCCCGCTGTATGCTTTCTCTTCTACGCATGTTCATCCCAAGTAAGAAGTAATTCTGCACAGAGTATAACGTTCAGGTTTTTGACTGTACAGTCATATTGTACATGTGAAACGTTACGTTAGTGGCCAGCCACACAATCAATGGGATAACAAAGTGTTTCTAGAACACTATTTGAATATATCTACAGAACCTCAATACATGAATGAATACATAACCTCAACCCTTGAAACATAATTCTTGCAAGGGTTTCCCACAAGACACCACATTCTTAATAGCTCCAAAGCCTTGTCAACCCCATAAAATCCACACTTCCCCCCACATCCTGAAGGGGCTTCGACACAACATCCCCCCTTTTTGAATACAGCTTCCCCATCCCCTAAACCAGCCCCAAATTTTGGAGCACAACGATAACGCCATTATCGTAATTCTGCTGAAGGGGGCACAGAAGTGTCAGTACTCCACACTAGAGACTTCAATGCTTCCCATATTATTCAATGCTGACAGAGTAAAGTGAATCTTATTATAGACTATGTTGTGATAAAGCGGCCTGTAACTTTATGGACGACAAAATCTGGAATGTGACCATCATTTTCAAGCCTGCTGCTCAAAATACTGGCAATAAATACAAGTTATTGATAGTAAGTTTTAGTGCGTAATGTAGGGTTTACATTAGTGAATTTTCGTTGAAGTAAAAAAAAGTAAAGTATTCTCGACGTTTGAGAAACTAAAAGATTTTTGTAAACTTGAAGTCAAGTTTACTTGAATTCAAGTTGTCATAACCTCAGAAGTATCTATATATATAAAAGCGAAATGGCACTCACTCACTCACTGACTGACTGACTGACTGACTCACTCACTCAAAGAACTAAAAATCTACCGGACCAAAAACGTTCAAATTTGGTAGGTATGTTCAGTTGGCCCTTTAGAGGCGCACTAAGAAATCTTTTGGCAATATTTTAACTGTAAGGGTGGTTTTTAAGGGTTTAAAGTTCGTCTTTTAGCATGTATATTCTTCTTATTCACTTAATTATAATTGAAGAATGTCCATACCATATGTTAATATAGAACTACAATCTAGAGAGAGTACCTCTTCGAAACAGTTGTTAACTGGTAACTAAATTAATAATTTTGTCAGGTTGGCATTAAGTTGAAGATTGAAATGCATTTATCCAGGACCTCCTACGTCCAATACCAATTTATCCAATTAGCCAAAATTAACGTTTTCTCAGCTTTTCTGCGTTTCCTCACCTTTTTCAATAATTGATGGAAATATATTAAATTCAGTACACAGGTTTAGCTGAGGTGGAAGAATTTTGTTCGCCAAAGATACGCCGATATAGTAACAGGTGTTTTTCGAGATCAAATTGACATAATACATTCAAATTCGGTACAGAGGTTCCGCTGAGGTCTAAATGCAGGCGAGCGAAGCGAGCCTGCTGATCTCATTCTTGGACGATCCAGTCGGGGGTCCAGGGGGCGGAGCCCCCTGGCAAGACGGATATGGCGAGCGAAGCGAGCCTGACGGTTAGTTTAATTATAAGGTGAAATATCTAATCACAAAGTTTTCTTCACTATCTTACTTTTCTATTTTTAGTTGTTTTAATACATTCTCCAATGACTGACAACTATTCTCATCTCGGTTTCCATTTTTGTACATTTTTTTGATTTTACTGATTGATTAATATTCATTTTTAGAAGTTTTCAGGTATATTTTTTGGAATAATACTTTCAGTAAAGATCTTAGCAAGTGCCTCCTTGTCAGCATGGTAGATGTTAGTGTGTCTGAGGTTAATGAGCTTTGCTAAATAAGTTGACCTTGTGAATACCCGCCTCAATCTAAACTGTGACCACACCAGACAGACCGATTTAATTATAAGAGAGACAGAGAGAGAGTGAGTGAGTGACTGACTGAGAGAAAATGAGAGAGACATAGGGAGATATATTGAGTAAGAGAGTGAGAGAGAGTGAATGTGAGAAAGGGAGTGATGAGAGAGAGATTGATGACGTCACTCACTCATTGGCACTTGACCAGATTTGGTGTTGTCTGGTGCAACGTGTATTATTTGCGTGTGCGAATGCGAATGTCTCAGTGCATAAACCTCTATATAGTGAGATCCACGTTATAATGGCAGTGGAAAAAGATAGAAGAATAGCGATGCCGATTCTCTGCATTAATTTATTATATTTCTACACTGTCAAAAACATAATTGGCATCGTTGAGGACCTAGAAAAGGATAGTAACACCGTCTTTGTCGAATGATAGACAAGAATAGCAAAACCAAAGTTGATCAAATACTGCCATTATAACGTGGACCTCACTATAGTAAAATTCAAGTTATACAGTATAGTGAGGTCCACGTTATAATGACAGTATTTGATGCAGCTATCCTTGTCTATCATTCGACAAAGCAGATAGCACTATTCTCTTCTAGCTCCGCAACGTTCATAGATCGGGTTAACAATGTAAAAATATGGTTAATTAACAAAAAAATAATCAATCTCAATTCATCATTTTGAACATTTTTTGGTCAATATTCAATCAAAGAATCAGGTTGTTAGGTCATGTCATAGAGAAACAATAGCATAAGTAGATATCCCATGGTATATGGCGTTTATGTCGCAACTTTTACTATTATCTCAAGCTGATAGTCCACGTAGTTCTTTCCTGTGAAGCTTTATGACGCTGGTAGTCTCTCATATTCAATCCGTCAATCCATCAACTCTATGTGCTTAGCATATATAAATATTTCAATATACAGAGAAGCTCATTTTCAAGAATCAATGTAACTCATAGAACAATATACAATCTACATAGATATGTTACTTATGATTCGAATTTAAAATTATTCGTAAGTTATATACGAACATATTCGTGGTTATTCGTAAGCAGCTGGTATACATCGCTCCAAAGATTGTAAACTGCATCCCGAACGAGCTCATCGGTGTACCTATTAAGTTTGTTCCAATAAATATTAAAAACTGGATACTTCACAACTAATATTTCCCAACCTAATTTATGAGTTCAAAAATTTTTTCAGCTTTCAAAACTATTCATTATTGTCAGGATTAATTCACAATTAATAGCATTTATTTTAAATATACTTACCATTGTTTGAATAAAAAGATTCCATTTTAAATTATTAGCTTAAGATTTAGAAACAGTTAAGTCTCTACTCCTACTGGCGAACAAGTGTTTCACTTGTAGTAGTTCTTCACCTCCAGCCGTATTTTACAGATAGATGATATAGATACAGTATTTAGAATAATAAATAATTATTGTTTTTTCGGATTGTCACATCTTTGTACTGTTTTTGTGTTTTGGTGAAATAAATTGAATTGAATGGAATTGAATATTGTGCCGTTCATACACTCTTACCCGGTCAAAATAGTAAAAATCGACAATAATCGGCTTGAGATGACAGTAAAAGTTGCGACATAAACGCCCTATACCATGGGATATCTACTTATGCTATTGTTTCTCTATGGTCATATGGAAAGGATGACTGCGGGCAGAGTCCCTATAATTGTGATGCGCGGAAGGCTTCACAATAGGAGACACGGAGGGAGACCCAGGAAAAGATGGCTGGATGAGAATTTGGGAGTGAGGGAAAGGAGTGGCATAGTCAACGATAGAGATGTGTGGAGGTTGATAGTTGCGGAGGCCATGGCTCACCATGAGCTGTAGAGCCATACAAGAAGAAGAATTCAATCGTAATTCATTATTCGAACATTGAAAAATATCATTTCTTGTCGAATAGAATGCAATATTTGACATAACCTATGTATAATATTTTGACAATTTGAAACAAAATTAGGAAATTGAAGAAGTTTTGGGCAAATGCCTGTTTTTCTTTTCCGATCATTGTATTGTTTGTGCTAACCTAATAAAAAATATTGATTATCAATCTTAAACCAAAATGAACAGTTCATTACTTTAAATAAGCCAGTATCTATGAATATTCATTTCTACATTGTTGGAAAATAATCTGGCACGGTTCGGAGCTAGAAAAGGATAGCGCTATCTGCTTTGTCGAATGATAGACAAGGACTGCAACACCAATATCAATCAAATACTGCCATTATAACGTGGACCTCACTATAATAATCCATCATAGGGTAAAGATACCCTTCATTATTAGTCTCTGGTTCTATTCACTCACCTTTATGACTACCCCACAATCAAGTTGCCAACCATATAATCCAAGTTATTCTCAACTTAACCTCAACTTTTCTTATAACATTAACAAATCCGCTCGCCTCCAACAACTTCCATAACTTGGGCCAACTTTATTTACCCAGTGAGCACAAACTTTGCTCTCTTCGATTACTTTCTCCTGTCGGTCAACTCTATTCTACAAACAATTCTCTCTCTTTATTACTTCAAATTTATCCGCAGCCCTTTTCTGCTCTCCACACAATAATCACAACACAGGGCACTGTTTGTTTATTTGTTCTAGATGTTGGCATCTGTCAGATATTGAGTTTTACTTACTCTCGTTTCCCACCCTGTTTTCACATATTTTTTCATACCTCCTCATTCTATAATCTTTCATACTCTTCTCTTCCTCCAATTACTAAACTTTATCTTTCCCTCCTGTGATCTCTATCATATAATGATCTCTATCATTATTCCTGTCTCACTCTGACACAAACATACTCTATGTGTCTCACGGTGTCTCTCACTCTCTCTCTCTCTATCTTTATCACTCTCTCACTCTCTCTCTATATCTTTATCACTCTCTCACTCTCTCTCTCTCTCAAATTGGTAGAGAGTTAGTGGGGAGGATATTTTTAATATTCTTTCCGAAGAATGGACATTGATATGTCCAAAACTCCGCCAATTAATGTAGATGCATAACAATATAATTATCCATAGTTATTATATTACAAATTACTTTTTCATATCATATACTTTCAATAATTATTTTCTTAGTCTATATTATGTAAATTCATCTATAACTTTGCTGTATTGTAAGCTATTGTATATAAGTGTATAAGACAGTATATATTGTAATCTACATAAATAAAGTACTCAATCAATCAATCAATCAATCATTATTCCTGTCTCACTCTCACACAAACATACTCTATGTGTCTCACGGTGTATCTCTCTCTCTATCTTTATCACTCTCTCACTCTCTCTCTCTCTCAAACACAAACTCTCACATTGTCTTCCTCACCCCTTTATCAACTCTTTTCCCATACCTATCCATTCTATAATATTCCATTCTCTTCTCGTTCTTCACTTACTCTATTTCACTCTTTTTTTGTACTGTACTTCTCATCAGATTCGTGTCCTTTTTTCTTCTCATTCATCTCAATTTCTTCTTGTACTTCTCCATCTTCACTATTTCTCTCTCCCTCTTAATCTCCCAAACTCTCCTCCTCCCCACTCTTTCATCAATTTTCCTGTACCAGACATTCTTCTATATTTCTGACTTTCATTCTCATCTCACACTACATTTCCGGCTTTTCTGATGACTCTTCCTCATTTGTCATCCTTCTCTCTCACTCCTTTGGTAGGGAGTTAGTGGGGAGGATATTTTTAATATTCTTTCCGAAGAATGGACATTGATATGTCCAAAGCTCCGCCAATTTATGTAGATGCATAACAATTTAATTATTATCTTTAGTTATTATATTACAAATGGCTTTTTCATATCACATACAGTTCAATAATTATTTTCTTAGTCTATATTATGTAAATTCATCTATAGTTTTGCTGTATTGTAAGCTATTGTATATAAGTGTATAAGCCAGTATATATTGTAATCTACATAAATAAAGTACTCAATCAATCAATCAATCCTTTTTCTCTCTATCTTCATCTCACTTTCTCTCCAACAACCCTTCTCTTCGCTTCATTCTACCGTACCTCATCATTCTACAATATCTCCAATACACACACACTCTCTCTCTTCAAATTCTAGTACATTCTTCCCCTTCTTATCCCACTTTTTCTTCTTCATAATCCTCTCTCTTCACCGCTCCTTCTTATTCCTCTTTTACTTCATCTTCTTCTTCATGAACCTTTCTCTTCAACCCCATCCTCCTTTTCCGTTCCATTCTCTCAGATTTCTTACCAAACTTACGAAGCAGTGTGTAAACATTAGCACTGGTGTAAACAATAAACCACCACACACTTTTTTCCATTGCACAAACTTCCGGCCTTTTTCTCATTTTCCACTTCTACTCCTCATCCTACTTCTTCTCCTTCTTCTTCTTCTGCTTCCTCTTCTTCACAAGTAACATCTTCTTTTGCTGCTTCTTCTCCCTCTTATTTATCTTCTTCTTCTTCGTCTGATTCCTCTTCTTCACAAGTGTCATCTTCTTTTGCTGCTTCTTCTCCCTCTTATTTATCATCTTCTTCTTCGTCTGCTTCCTCTTCTTCACAAGTGTCATCTTCTTTTGCTGCTTCTTCTCCCTCTTATTTATCTTCTTCTTCTTCGTCTGATTCCTCTTCTTCACCATCATAATCTTCTTTTCTCTGCAGCTCTTCAATCTCCTGAGACCGTCCAGCAGTAGGTCGGATGTTGTGTTGTGTGCTTGAAAAAATAGCGCCGGCTACTTAGCAGCGCCAGTTGTGTGAGAGATGAGTGGAACAATATTTGTTGTTCTTGTGCCGCCACGGGTCACTATTTTGAGTTGTTCTTGTGCCACGATCACACAAAGGTCAATCCCACATAGATGACAATAAATTCCAGGAGCAATAATATAGAGCTGACGAAAGAATGACAATACACTAATATTGAATACAGGTTGCCCGGTAGCAATTGGGACATCGTTACTATAGTGAGGTCCACGTTATAATGACAGTGTTTGATTAGCAATGGTATTGCTATCCTTGTCTATCATTCGACAAAGCTGATAGCGCTATCTCTTTCTCACTTTGATCTGATGCCAGAAAGTCTTTTTACAATGTAGAAATATAATCAATCAACAAAATATTTCATCTTAATCATGAAAATTTATTATGAAATTATTGATAAATAACATTGATTTGATTAACATTGATGTTGCTATCCTTGTCTATCATTAAAAAAAAAACAGATAACGCTATCCTTTTCTAGCTCTGAAACGCTCCCAGATCATTTAACGAAATATAATTGAAAAATATTCAATCTCAACTATAAAAATTCATTATTAAATCAATGCGAAATATATTTTCTCGCCCAATAAAATATAATAATGATTATTTCAAACAAGAAAGAACAGTTGGTATATCAGATATACCGGTATCATCTATCCTCTACAGAAGTCAGAGAATCGGCAACATTGTTCTCCCATCTTCCTCCACTGCCATCATAACATGGACCTCACTATATAGGCCTCCTCAACCGCATATAGTGTGGGGTAGGCACACCACACAGAGTCGAGTGCGTGAAAGCATCCATCTCGAAATCAGTACATGCAACACCCCAAAATCACCACCCCTTGAGGGGACCCCAACTCCCGAAATACCCCAATTTGGGGGGGGGGAACTAGACAACTACTGCCACTGGCGCCTAGCTATTGATCTGATAGGTTGGAGGGTCTACGGGGAACCCTTAGGGGGGGTAGAAGAGGATCCAACCCCCTCCCCTCGATCCACAGACATTTAGAGAATCTGGGACAGGATTGTTGGCTATAAAAGTGTATGCAAGCAAATCTGATCTGGGTCACCATTTTGAGTCAACCAGTTTAACTACTGTCTCTTGGAGCTCACTATCCTAGAAAAATTCATAAAAAGACACTATTTAGATTTAACTATTTTCAGAGAAAGAGACTTTCTCTTTCTGACCCCGGTTGCACAAAAGTCTGTTAAATTTTTATCCTAGCAAAATTCATAAAAAAACACTATTTACAATAAACTATTTTCAGAGAAAGAGACTTTCTCTTTCTGAGCCCAGTTGCACAAAAGTCTGTTAAATTTTTATCCTAGATAAAAACATTAAAAACACTATTTACAATAAACTATTTTCAGAGAAAGAGACTTTCTCTTCCTGAGCCCGGTTGCACAAAAGTCTGTTAAATTTCTATCCTAGATAAAAATATTAAAAACACTATTTAATTTACAATAAACTATTTTCAGAGAAAGAGACTTTCTCTTCCTGAGCCCGGTTGCACAAAAGTCTGTTAAATTTTTATCCTAGCAAAATTCATAAAAAACACTATTCACAGAAAACTATTTTCAGAGAAAGAGACTTTCTCTTTCTGAGCCGGGTTCCACAAACGTCTGGTAAATTTCTATCCTAGAAAAATTCATAGAAAACACTATTTACAATCAACTATTTTCAGAGAAAGAGACTTTCTCTTTCAGAGCCCGGTTGCACAAAAGTCTGTTAAATTTCTATCCTAGAAAAATTCATAAAAAACACTATTTACAATAAACTATTTTCAGAGAAAGAGACTTTCTCTTTCTGAGCCCGGTTGCATAAAAGTCTGTTAAATTTCTATCCTAGAAAAATTCATAAAAAACACTATTTACAATTAACTATTCTCAGAGAAAGAGACTTTTTCTTTCTGAGCCCGGTTGCACAAAAGTCTGTTAAATTTCTATCCAAGAAAAATTCATAAAAAACACTATTTACAATAAACTATTTTCAGAGAAAGAGACTAAGGCCCGGTTGCAAAAAAGTCTGTTAAATTTGGATCATGATTAAATGGAACCAATCAGAGAAGGTTTTTTGAGAAGAAGCCTTCTCTGATTGGTTCTCGAGGCATTAAATCGGGATTAAAAGTTAACAAACTCACGTGCAACCAAGTATAAGAATGATGAAGGATTGTACATTTTTGACATTGTTTAGAGGCGTAACACCTTGGTGAACCGATTACATTAATAGGTGCGTATATAGACTTAAGTGCCATGAACAGGTAATAGGTGCATATATATATATATATATATTATATATATATATATATATAATATATATATAGACTTATGTGCCACGAGCCCTTCATTTCATTTTCATGAGCTGGTGCTATATTCTCATTATATCTGTATCTTACTGTTTCTGTACAAATACAGATTTAACTAGTGGCCCCCTGAGTTGGATAACTCGCTCATGAACTGTTGTATTGATCCTTGAAATCCAAAACATGTAATTATATAGGCTTTGTGGAAATTATGGAAGCAGCTTGATATTTCATTACAAGGATGATTTGACAGTAAGTTTTATTGTGGATCCTATTCGAATTGAAAAAAAAACTAATATTTTCTGTTTTTTCAAAGTTTTGTTAGGGTGAGAGTGTGAGAACGGCACAATATGAGAGACAACCAGCGTCACATAGCTTCACCAAAATCAACTACTAGGACTATCAGCTTGAGTTAAAAGTGATATTTGCAACATAAACGCCCTACACCATGAGATATATTCTTATGCTATGTTTTACCTATGGTATAATTCAGGAAGAATTGAATAATATTAAATAAATGTACTTGAAACATTTCGTTTGAATCTCACACTCTCTCTCCCCCTCTTTGATTCTAGTTTATCTGATTTCTCTGTTAAATTCAACCTGAAATAACATCTAATCGGTTTTCATCAAATTTCACCCAACTTGACCCAATTTCAGATAGCTAAAGGGTCAAGGACCAAATTAGAATCATGAGTGAGGTCGAGCGTGCCAAACACAGTACACACATCTCACCAAATCTCTAATGCCCTTCAGCAGTTGACACCGTACTCCTTTTAGCCTGACATCTGTCACTGTACTCTATATAACACGACTGTTTCCCCATATAATATAAGATCAAGATAGATATACATTAATGCTATATAATCCAGAGTTGCAGATCCAATTGAAGACAGATATATTTCGAAGGCTGTATTTCTATAAAACATAGAAGTAGATCTATGATAGATGATATATAGATCTATGATCTATGTAGATGTAGATCTATCTATCTAGGTTCATACGTGTTTCACATATACAAGTGAATACACATATACAAGTAGAAGTATATACCGTCACACCGTCACATGTACTGTACCATTACAAGTATATAATACGTGTAATGTGTAGTGTAATTGAATATATAGATATAGAGAGGTAGGCTTAGCACTTAACATGTTACATGTTCAACTAAATAATCCAAAGTGCTTCTCTTAGGATAAGTAAGGGAGGTAAAGTAAAATGGAATGGGAGAGTCAATGAGAGTGAAAGAGAAAGTGAGAGATGGAATTAAGTGAATACAGGAGATGAAGGAACGGAAGAAAAATTAATCAGTAGGAATGAGAAACACAATGAGGAAGAAAAAGAGGGTTTGAAGGAAATAACGGAAGCAGAGATCAGAGAAAGGGAACAAGACTAAACATGGTTAAGATGACGAAACAGAAAGAATTTTCAGTAAAGTGTAGGAAGTTTCAAGAAAGTAGAAAGGAACAGAAAGGATTGTGATAAGAGGATAGAGTGACTAGAAAAGACAATAAATTGATTGAGGAAAAGAAGAAGAAGGATACAGAGGTGGAGATGAAAGATAAAGATGAATGACAGGGCATGGAAATGGAAAAAATACACAGAGAGTAGACAAAAGAAAGGAAGGAAAATTGAGACGGAGCAGAGAGAAAAAAATAGAATATTTAGAATATAATAAAGACTTAATAGAATATAAATGAAACCAATGCTTACAATATGAAGTGAAACTTCGAATTTATGATCAAGTCTTTCTAAATTAAGTCTAATTCATAAGTCTTTCTAAACTTCTAAATTTCAACTATCAAAATTATCAACTCTCTCATTTATCACTTTATTATTCACTTCTCTCATTCACTCAAAATAGGGTTTATTTATCACATTGTGTAGAAATACTTAACATGAGGAAAGGCACAACAGGCTCATGCCCAAAACTGTCCCATTTCCAATTTATACTATACTGTCCAAATCAAAATGTTGGTTATGTCACTTTCACTTTTCAAAATACAATTTGCGCTCTTCAATACTCAGATAATGGTGAAATTTGCTGTTTAATTGTAGAAATTTTCTAGCTGGGTTTTCCTACATCATCAAATTTATTACTGGGTTTTTCTAAATCATCAAAATGTCAGGAGCAGGTGAAAAAGCGGAGAAAGCAGAATCCGAGATTCCGGAAGATGCCTTTCAAATGGGGGAAAAAATACAAGAGAATAATCTATTTGACACATTTTCATCTGAGATCGAGACTTTCTTAAGGGTTGACTTTGAATAAAATCAACGTTATTGTTCAACAAACGAGTAAATTTTGAATGAAATAGGTACTATAAGAGTCTATAATCAAAAAATCTATAACAGTAACTTAGTAATTATTCAAATAGTCTAAATTTTGATGAAACTAGAAATGTTTGAGCTACCAGAGGACCAGGAGCCCTAATAAATAAATAAAATCAAATCAAATTTATTTCCATTTAAAATACAGTTTACAAACATAAATATGTTTCTAAGACGTCATATTTTAATAAAGGCAAATAATCAATCAATCAATCAGTCACTTTATTCAACTAGACCAATTTTATAATGAACTGACTATCTATATTTTGAGAAGAAAGTGAGACACTCAACAGATAAGAATCAGGGGAGGAAAAGAGAAATAAAGTCTACCAGAAGTCTGTTTCCAATTTTTCCGGTATTCCCTTTCGTCTCGGATTCAATTTCTGATCGAGGCAGGTGATAGACAGAGCAGGAAGGAAGTAAATCTGGCGAGATTCACCTTAAACTGTCACCATCTCCCATTAAACAACATCAATACTTCCCATTAAATCAACACTGACACTTCAAAAGGAATCTCACTGAGGCAAGATTTACTCCAAACTGTCACCATCTCCCATAAGAAAACACCTATGTTCCTCTTTCAATCAACACTGCCAATTCAAATAGAATCTCACTGAAAAAAGATTCACTTAGAACTGTCACCATCAACCATAAAACAACATCAAGGGTTTTCCATTTAACTAAGGCTGACAGATTTAAGTGAATTTTGTCACTTTGAGAGACATTTAGGATCACCTTTTTCAATTCAATTTCTTTTCGACGTAATAGAACTTCTGTCACTACAATGTGTATTGTCAGATGTGTGAAGTCGATTAAATCCGGGGGTGACTATTACGTTGTCTTTTTCATCTTCTTCCTCCTCTTCTTCTTCTTCTTCTTCTTCATCTTCTTCTTCTTCTTCTTCTTCATCCTCTTCCTCTTTCTCTTCTTCTTCTTCTTCTTCTTCTTCTTCTTCTTCTTCTTCTTCTTCTTCTTCTTCTTCTTCTTCTTATGTTTTTGTTGTTGTTGTTGTTGTTGTTGTTCTTCTTCTTCTTCTTCTTCTTCTTCTTCTTCTTCTTCTTCTTCTTCTTCTTCTTCTTCTTCTTCTTCTTCTTCTTCTTCATCTTCTTCTTCTTCTTCTCTTCTTCTTCTTCTTCTTCTTCTTATTCTTCTTCTTCTTCGTCTTCTTCTTCTTCTTCTTCTTCTTTTTCTTCTTCTTCTTCTTCTTCTTCTTCTTCTTCGTTTCTTCTTCTTATGTTGTTGTTGTTCATCTTCTTTTTTTCTTACTCTTCTCTTTCATCTTATTCCAGAATACAAGCGATCTGAAGCTTCAAACCTGGTCACTATTCAGTTCTCCTTCTCGCAATAATTTTCCTTCTCATTCTTCTTTTCTCTCTTCTTCTTCCTCTCCATCATCTTCTTGTTCTTCTTCTACAAGTTTTTATTCTTCTTATTTAACTCTTTTCTTGCTCTTCTTCTCTTTCGTCTTCTACCAAAGTGGCTTGTTTTAATTGAAATGCGATGCTGAAAATAATGATGTAAAACTCCACGTGAGGTGATGTCCACGTTATAATGACAGTGGAGATAGATGGGAAGCCAGCGTTTCCGATTCTCTGTCTCGTCACTGCCTTCTATAGAGGGAAGCTGAAACCAGTTCATCTGATGTAATGACAACTGTTTCATTCTTGTTTAGTATAATCAAATTCTATTTGACAAGTCGAGACAACTTTTGCCAGAGGCCTAAAGTCATACCTATTGGCCCGACCCTACTATGCAGTATCAGAGTATGTTGAAGAGCATACATTTCAACATATACGACATGCTCATGGAGGAAATCACCTGCCGTGAAAAATAATGACGACTCCCCAGCCTGCAGACTGTCAGGAGGACAAATACAAGTAACAAGTAAGTAACAAGTAATAAGTAAGTAACAAGTAATAAGTAAGTAACAAGTAACAAGTAATAAGTAAGTAACAAGTAATAAGTAACAAAAAATACTTTTCAATTATCAAATAATACATTTTCATAATTATTGAGATTGAATATTCTCTTAATTAATTATATTTCTACAGTGTTCAAGAATGAACTAGAATTGTTGTAAGGGATAGCACTATCTGCTTTGACGAGTGATAGACAAGGATAGCAATACCAATTTTAATCAAATACTGCCACTTTAACGTGAATCTTACTATATCACAAACCATCTTTAGATAAAATTCGCTGACTGACTATAATTCTCTCTGAAAAGTGACAGGCGCGGAGCACCTAACTTTTCCAAGATGGCTGACACATTTTCCCTCCCCAGGTGGAAACCCTACTGTCAGAATTTCCCTTAAATATTACATTGACGGTAGCATACGTCATATATATCTCAAAAATACCGGATACAGCTTTTCCATGTAGTATCCATGAAATCTCTCTTCTCTCTCTCCACTCTACCTTCCTTCTCAATTAGTTTTTTCTCTCTCCTCAGTTCTTCATGTCTTCTTCTTTTTCTTCTTCTTCTTCTTCTTCTTCTTCATCATCATCATCATCATCATCATCATCATCATCATCATCATCATCTCATCCTCTGATATCCTTCTCGTTGTTCTTGCCTTCCATGTTCATCCTCTTCCCTAAAACTAGTAGTTCTGAGAACAGTAGACCTCACGCAGTATTCTCATCCACAAGTACCTGATTGAAACTATAGACCTTATGGAAATACAGCAATAGACTGGCTTCTCCACCATCTGTGTAATCACTTGTCAGCTGATTTATGATGAATAATTATATAGTCTGATTTTTACTCTAATATTGGCGTATGAAGGGGGCTCCTTTTTCCTTTTATATTATCCTTGAAATGCAACATTTTCAAAAACCTTGTATATACCGTCGACGCGCAATTTAAAAAGGAACATACCTGCCAAATTTCATGAAAATCTATTACCACGTTTCGCCGTAAATGAGCAACATATAAACATTTAAACATTAAGAGAAATGCCAAACCGTCGACTTGAATTTTAGACCTCACTTCGCTCGGTCAACTACTCTTTCATGGCTCTTCTTTTTTGCCAATTTCGAATCAGTTACTTAAATTTCATATAGAGCAATATTCATCCACAATAGTAAAAGCATTAAACTTATAAATCAGGACTAAAATGATTATACGGGGAATAGCATTTTTGTGACCTACGAGTCATAAGATAACTCCAAATACAGTTGAAGTGAAACATCAAATAATAAACATAAGTCATAACACCTAGTAACATTAGAAAGAAATACAATATTAGCACCCAGAAAATACTTCCGTATTGAGAGATCTCAATATTGCAATGTTCTTGATCTAATAAATTAATATGAATACGAAAATCCACTTCCGAGCGGTTTAACAAACATGAGAGGGAGTGATTGATTGATTGATTGATTGACTGCCTTTATTAAAAAACCTAGGAGGGCGAAGTTAGGGCGCAGCCGGCCCTCTCTTACACTTAACCCTCCAATACAATTCTAAGTAAAACTAAAACACTGTACAACAAAAGATTATAAGATATAAAAAAAAAAAACTAATTTTACAAAATAATAAAAAACTTCCAAATAGCGAATGAAAGAAAGAAAACAAAATTAAAATTTCTTTCTAATTTGAATCAGTGAAAAGAATACAATAAGAAGAAAGAAGAAAGTGGAAAGTGAAAACGGAAGAAACGTCAGTTCAAAATCCATAGATCATTTCGATAGAAGTAGAAAAGAGGAAAGAGAGGAATAAATTAAAGAAGGAAGAAAGGACACACATATACACACACACACACACACACACACACACAACACACACGTTAAGGTTCAGTGAACATTCCAGCAGAGTCCACCAGCTCTGATCCACCGCAAGACAGCCGCGCCGAACCGACGATGTCCCTCAACAAGCCTTAGCTCAGCAGGCAGAGAATTCCACAAACTACAGGCTGTCACAAGGAACGACTTGTTGTACATAACAGTCCTATGTGTTGGGACAGCCAGCAGATGGGATCCATGCCGCGTTCCTCCACGACCAAAATCACCCAAGTAACGGTACTCTACTGCCAGATACTTAGGGGTTCTAGTTTTCAATATCTTAAAGAGGAAGCACAAAGCATGATGTGATCTACTCTCACGAAGCTTCATGAGTTCAAGTCTGTTAAAATATTCAGTTACATGGTCGTCACGTCTCAGGTTAAAGATAAAGCGAACACAGTAATTATGTGCACGCTGCATCCTCTGCAGAAGTTGAACTGTCATGTCAAGAGTCACAATGTCACAGTAGTTGAAGATCGGGAAGATCAGAGTCTTGACCAACATAACCTTCGTTGAAAAGGGAATGAAGTCAGAGATCCTCTTCAATGTCATGATCCCCCCAATTACCCTGTTACAAGTCTGAGTCACGTGGCTGGTCCAGTCAAGAGTCCTTGTCATTGTAAGTCCTAGATTTTCACGTCAGAACTGTATTGCAATTGTATGTTATTCAATTTTATAAATGGTCCGTTAGTTATGTCAAGTGTGTTTAAAAGTCTTGAATAACCTATCACTATTGATTTTGATTTAGTCTCGTTAATTTTTAGTCCATTATTCTCAGTCCATCGTACCAAACGAGTCAAGTCAGCATTAACTTCATCAACTGCGATGTTGAAGTCATTTTTCTTGCAGTGCCGGTATATTTGCAAGTCGTCGGCATACAGGTGATGTCTGGTCGTAAGTAGAGTGAGAGAGCGAGCGAGAGAGATCGAGTAGGTAAATAATCCTATGAGAAATTAGCTTCTGTCACCACCCAGTAAAATACACTATCTAGCGGCAGAATTGGGAGATAACTGCATTGTGAACCATTGACCAATCAGGAGAGAGTAGGGAGGAGCATAGAGGCGTGACAAAATCATGAACTCGCTTATGATTGGTCCGCGCTCCCCTTCCCAAAACTTCCATTCTCACACTCCCAACAAACTCATCAACACTGGTTTAGTATTGGCCTCTGGTCCCTAATCAAATTTCACTCAAGTAATCAAAAATAATCTCTACAGTTGAAAAGAACGTATTGATATTTACCATAGCCACCTCTAATACAAGGACCTGGCCTACGATATTGCAACGTCGCAGTGTAGGCCTAGAATCTAATACATGATTGGTGAAAAATATTTAAAAAAATACCAGCTGATCTTTTTCACCAATCATGTATTAGATTCTAGGCCTACACTGCGACGTTGCAATATCGTGGGCCTTGTATTAGAGGTGGCTATGGTAAATATCAATACGTTCTTTTCAACTGTAGAGATTATTTAATAATATAATAATAATAATAATAATAATAATAATATCGTATCCGGGGCCTTGTATTGGAGGTGGCTATGTATTTACTCTTATAAGGTTAAACAAGGTTGATTAGAGTTGGATGTTGAATTAGAATATTGACCAGATAACTCCTTCACTGTGAAATCTGTTTATTTTGCTAATTTTGTTAAACAATTCAATCGAATCAAATAAATTCAAGTTGAAATACTCCTCGATATACCATTTATGAGTTTGAACATTACTTTCCGGTGTTCGGAGCCCACCCAAAATTGAAAGTCCTCTTATCATCATCCGTCTCATTACCTACGCACAAGTCTAAGTATAAAGTGGGCATCATCTTCAGCAAAAAAAAATTGAACTGATCAACTGATCATCAATCATGGAAAATCGATTAGTTTCACATTATTTTTCAATTTTACTACATCCTATGAAACAATACATTCCTATAAACAAGTAATTTTGAGAATAATTTTCTCTGTTGAGGCTCTTTTATTACACCAATACATCGTTTATTTACACAAAGTATTAAGTGGGCACACCATCCTCAGAAAAAAATCTGGTGTGGCGCACGCACTCACACAACTTTCCTTGCCGTTATGAAAATTGATCACCTGACGCTAGTGTTCCCGCGCATCTCAAGTCTACTATTCAAAGATTTGAGCCAGCTGGTGACAGGGCAATAATGGTGGAGACACACGAGGTCTCTTATCTCTTCATAGTGAATCATTTAATAGAATCAAGAGTTGCCAAAAGTTTGCAATTGGATAATCACATTTTCTCGAATTTCGAGCTTATTTTTAATTTTAGGTGAAAATGTTACTGAACATTAATTGTAGAGATTCTCATGCTCAATCTTTTCCACTCGAAATTTTTTGTTTAAATTGTATCAGAAGCCTGATAATTGAGAATCTAAAATCAAACTTTGCATAGATGGGGCGGAGCTCCGAAAATTTTTACAGATATGGGACTTGTGGCAGTTGATAGAGCTTATCGATGAATATTTTAGGTATAACTTTAATCAAAATCGTTGGAGCCGTTTTCGAGAAGATCGCGGAAAACCCTGTTGTTGACAACATATTCGCCATTTTAGCCGTCATCTTGAATAGCATTTGATCGAAATTGTTCGTTTCGGATCCTTATATTGTAAGGACCTTACGTTCCAAATTTCAAGTCATTCCGTTAATTGGGAGATGAGATATCGTGTACACACACACACACACACACACACACACACACACACACACACACACACACACATACAGATCAATACCCAAAAACAACTTTTTTGTACTCAGGGGACCTTGAAACGTATAGAAATTTGTAATTTGGGATACCTTAATTTTTTTCGGAAAGCAATACTTTCCTTATCTATGGTAATAGGGCAAGGAAAGTAAAAATAATTTAACTGTTCAAATGTTCCTCAATCATGGATTATCAAATTACTTTAACATAATTTTCCAATTTAACAACATCACATAAACAAGTTCTTTCGAGGAATAATTCCCTTAGTTGATGCTCTTTTATTACTGCAATACATCCCCTGGCGTGAAATCAATTTGCTCTTCTTCAGGGCATATTCTGAGCAAAACATTGAAATTCATAACACGACCACCCAACAACCCATTCTAAAAATTCATATCACAACCGCCCAATATTCCACCTCAGTTTATTTACCAATAAGCGGCGGCAAAACTTCGCCGGGAAATTGGAAAAATCGGAATAGCTTTCCCACCAACCGTGACGACTACGCTTTCCCGAAATGAAAACGGAAAAATCTCTCAGGAGGTATCTGGGAAATGTCTATGCATCTCCTATTGTTTTCCTTACGGATGGAAAAAGTGAATGCATGTCATGTGTTATCTGACAGATATCATATTATTTATGACAAATATCGTGTATGACATGGATCGTACGATACAAAAATGTCTTCAGGGACTGGAAGCTTTTTAGAAGTATACTGTTTTCGTTCAAATATTCGCTTCAATGTATTTATTTATGAAAACATCTCTCATGTAATACTGTTTATCTTGGACTATCTGCAGAAGTATTCAGTAGAGAGTAAATAGTATTCAATAGTAGAGAGTAAAGAATATACGTTACATTGAGGCCCGGTCGCACAACAGCCGGTTAAATTTTAACCGTGATTAATTTCACGAGGACCAATCAGAGAAGGCATTTTTGAAAAGACGGCTTCTCTGATTGGTTCTCGTGAAATTAATAACGGTTGAAATTTAACCGGCTGTTGTGCAACCGGCACTAAGAGAAGTTACAATATAATTGAGGTTTGATATGTGATGATACCAAAGGTTTTTTTACAAAAAATCAAAGAAGGGACGGTGATCTGCTTATTTAACTACGCAGATTCATGTGAATACAACAAACATCATTATCATCGTAATTCAAATAGCATTATTTCATCTTAAAATAGTTCAATAATCTACAAGTTCATACCTTGTAAAATCTCATCTGTATTGTCTGTAATTATATTTAGGTCCTCGTTATAATGGTAGTGGAGAAAGATAGGAGAACAGATTCTCTGCCTTGCCACCACCTTGTTATCACATAACTTTGTAAGTTATTACCGAATAAAATATAATCAAATGTTCAAATAATCACGATAGCATTGGCTGCACACATCCAACTATATTCCCACAGTTAGAAACTTGACCAGCAGTGTATATATCCCAGCTACTCTAAATTGTGCAGTGGAAATTTACGTTCTTCTTACAATAATTCTTTACCTTCACCTGATTCTCTGTACAATTTGTTTTTTTTTTCATTTATCAATTATTTTTTATCGGGATTAATGTGTTAGTAGTAGAAAAAAAATAGTACAGAGAATCAGGTGAAGGTAAAGAATTATTATCTTAAGAGAAACCTAAATTTCCACCTTACAAAATTACAGTAGCTGGGATATATATACACTGCTGGTCAAGTTCCTAACTGTGGGAATATATTTGCAAGAGTGCAGCCATTGGCTGTATTAAAAGGCTGTGGTAGGTTTGACCACAGCTTAAAGTGAGAGACTCACTTGAAACTATCAGCAGCAGTATTGGCCGAATGAGAAGCATTTATGCAATATTCAAAATTTCAAGCCGATTTTTGTCAACTCAAGCAGATTTTGTCACCTACTTTGTATTATTACTATTTTAGCTGGGTTAGAGTGTCAGAACGGCACAGTATGAGAGACTACCAGCGTCACTTAAATAGCTTCACGATAAATAACTTACTAGGACTATCGGCTAGAGTTGAAAGTGAGATTTGGAACATACACGCCCTATACCATGGGATATCTTCTCATGCCATCTTTTTTCTATGGTTTCATCTGTTATGGTCAGTGGTATAAACCTTATCAGTTTATAGAACATATTCTTCTCAACCCCCTCTTTGACAACAGTTTTGTTGTTACAATTATTGTTAGATTTTATAAAGCTTTGTTATATCTTGAACAGTTCATGATCAGTGGATTGAACCTCCCCAGATTACAGAATAATTCTTCTCAACCCCCTCTCTGACAACAATTTTGTGGTTACAATTGTTAGATCTTATGAAGCCTTGTTATATCTTGAACATTTTATGATCAGTGAATTTAACCTTCCCAGATTATAGAAGAATTCTTCTCAGCCCCCTCTTTGACAACTGTTTTGTTGTTACAATTGTTAGATTTTCTAAAGCTTTGTTATATCTTGAACAGTTTATGATCAGTGGATTGAACCTCTCCAGATTATAGAATAATTCTTCTCAACCCCCTCTCTGACAACAATTTTGTGGTTACAATTGTTAGATTTTATGAAGCCTTGTTATATCTTGAACATTTTATGATCAGTGAATTTAACCTCCCCAGATTATAGAATAATTCTTCTCAACCCCCTCTCTGACAACAATTTTGTGGTTACAATTGTTAGATTTTATGAAGCCTTGTTATATCTTGAACATTTTATGATCAGTGAATTTAACCTCCCCAGATTATAGAAGAATTCTTCTCAGCCCCCTCTCTGACAACATTTTGTGGTTACAATTGTTAGATTTTATGAAGCCTTGTTATATCTTGAACATTTTATGATCAGTGGATTGAACCTCCCCAGATTATAGAATAATTCTTCTCAACCCCCTCTCTGACAACAATTTTGTGGTTACAATTGTTAGATTTTATGAAGCCTTGTTATATCTTGAACATTTATGATCAGTGAATTTAACCTCCCCAGATTATAAAAGAATTCTTCTCAGCCCCCTCTCTGACAACAATTTTGTGGTTACAATTGTTAGATTTTATGAAGCCTTGTTATATCTTGAACATTTCATGATCAGTGGATTGAACCTCCCCAGATTATAGAATAATTCTTCTCAGCCCCCTCTCTGACAACAATTTTGTGGTTACAATTGTTAGATTTTATGAAGCCTTGTTATATCTTGAACATTTATGATCAGTGAATTTAACCTCCCCAGATTATAGAAGAATTCTTCTCAGCCCCCTCTCTGACAACAATTTTGTGGTTACAATTGTTAGATTTTATGAAGCCTTGTTATATCTTGAACATTTCATGATCAGTGGATTGAACCTCCCCAGATTATAGAATAATTCTTCTCAGCCCCCTCTCTGACAACAATTTTGTGGTTACAATTGTTAGATTTTATGAAGCCTTGTTAAATCTTGAACATTTTATGATCAGTGGATTGAACCTCCCCAGATTATAGAATAATTCTTCTCAGCCCCCTCTCTGACAACAATTTTGTGGTTACAATTGTTAGATTTTATGAAGCCTTGTTAAATCTTGAACATTTTATGATCAGTGGATTGAACCTTTCCAGATTATAGAATAATTCTTCTCAGCCCCCTCTCTGACAACAATTTTGTGTTTACAATTGTTAGATTTTCTAAAGCTTTGTATATCTTGAACAGTTTATGATTGAACCTCTCCAGATTATAGAAGAATTCCCTCGCAGCCCCTATTCTGACATTAACCGTCAATAACCACGGGGCAGCTGAAAGCACTTTCAATGCTTGAGGGCAGCTGCAGTCCTTAATCGAAAACTAATTATTGGCCCGCATAATTATTTAACGCAATATTCACCTACAAAGGAAATGTCAAACTGAGGCCTCACTAAATTGCAAGACTAAGTGCTGCTGTCGCTCAGTAGTTCAAGTTGGTCGCTGAAGTGAGCTTATTAATTTTTCATTTTGCATTGCCCGCCACTGCTTGTGTGAATGATTAATGAGCCACTGTCAACCACTGCCATTGTTGTACTAAAACGGTGGTGATGATGATATCATCGAAACACTGGTCAATAGACTGTGAAGGAGAAGAAGGAGAAGAAGATGAAGAAGAAGAATGGAGAAGTAAAGGAGAAGTAAAGGAGAAGTAGAGAAGGAGAAGGAGGAAGAGAAGGAGGTGGAGAGGAAGAAGTAGGAGGAGAAGGAGGGGAAGAATAAATGAAGAAGAAGGAATGACTGTCCCTGCTCTTTATATATATTATGTATCTATCTTTGCCTTCAAATACAAGACAAATTGGACAACAGGGTCGAATATCCATAGTCATAACACAAGATCCAGAGGTGCGTTGAGAATTGAGCCACACAGAACGATATTTTACAAATCTAGCTCACAGCTCACAGCATATGGCTAACAAAGTATTTAATTCGTTGCCGACCACTTGAAACAGGCTCAAACACTGACATTTTTTCAGGACAAGACTGAAAATCTGGTTGATAGCCCAGTGTCCCTATAGTTGGCAATCCCTAATAAACTGATTAGAGAAAAACAAAATAAGACTGAAAAAATGTATGTATTTAATTCGTTGCCGAACCACTATTGAAACAGGCTCAATTGTTAGATTTTCTAAAGCTTTGTTATATCTTGAACAGTTTATGATCAGTGGATTGAACCTCTCCATATTATAGAATAATTCTTCTCAACCCCCTCTCTGACAACAATTTTGTGGTTACAATTGTTAGATTTTATGAAGCCTTGTTATATCTTGAACATTTTATGATCAGTGAATTTAACCTCCCCAGATTATAGAATAATTCTTCTCAACCCCCTCTCTGACAACAATTTTGTGGTTACAATTGTTAGATTTTATGAAGCCTTGTTATATCTTGAACATTTATGATCAGTGAATTTAACCTCCCCAGATTATAGAAGAATTCTTCTCAGCCCCCTCTCTGACAACAATTTTGTGGTTACAATTGTTAGATTTTATGAAGCCTTGTTATATCTTGAACATTTTATGATCAGTGGATTGAACCTCCCCAGATTATAGAATAATTCTTCTCAACCCCCTCTCTGACAACAATTTTGTGGTTACAATTGTTAGATTTTATGAAGCCTTGTTATATCTTGAACATTTATGATCAGTGAATTTAACCTCCCCAGATTATAGAAGAATTCTTCTCAGCCCCCTCTCTGACAACAATTTTGTGGTTACAATTGTTAGATTTTATGAAGCCTTGTTATATCTTGAACATTTCATGATCAGTGGATTGAACCTCCCCAGATTATAGAAGAATTTTCTCAGCCCCCTCTCTGACAACAATTTTGTGGTTACAATTGTTAGATTTTATGAAGCCTTGTTAAATCTTGAACATTTTATGATCAGTGGATTGAACCTCCCCAGATTATAGAATAATTCTTCTCAGCCCCCTCTCTGACAACAATTTTGTGGTTACAATTGTTAGATTTTATGAAGCCTTGTTAAATCTTGAACATTTTATGATCAGTGGATTGAACCTTTCCAGATTATAGAATAATTCTTCTCAGCCCCCTCTCTGACAACAATTTTGTGTTTACAATTGTTAGATTTTCTAAAGCTTTGTTATATCTTGAACAGTTTATGATTGAACCTCTCCAGATTATAGAAGAATTCCCTCGCAGCCCCTATTCTGACATTAACCGTCAATAACCACGGGGCAGCTGAAAGCACTTTCAATGCTTGAGGGCAGCTGCAGTCCTTAATCGAAAACTAATTATTGGCCCGCATAATTATTTAACGCAATATTCACCTACAAAGGAAATGTCAAACTGAGGCCTCACTAAATTGCAAGACTAAGTGCTGCTGTCGCTCAGTAGTTCAAGTTGGTCGCTGAAGTGAGCTTATTAATTTTTCATTTTGCATTGCCCGCCACTGCTTGTGTGAATGATTAATGAGCCACTGTCAACCACTGCCATTGTTGTACTAAAACGGTGGTGATGATGATATCATCGAAACACTGGTCAATAGACTGTGAAGGAGAAGAAGGAGAAGAAGATGAAGAAGAAGAATGGAGAAGTAATGGAGAAGTAAAGGAGAAGTAGAGATGGAGAAGGAGGAAGAGAAGGAGGTGGAGAGGAAGAAGTAGGAGGAGAAGGAGGGGAAGAATAAATGAAGAAGAAGGAATGACTGTCCCTGCTCTTTATATATATTATGTATCTATCTTTGCCTTCAAATACAAGACAAATTGGACAACAGGGTCGAATATCCATAGTCATAACACAAGATCCAGAGGTGCGTTGAGAATTGAGCCACACAGAACGATATTTTACAAATCTAGCTCACAGCTCACAGCATATGGCTAACAAAGTATTTAATTCGTTGCCGAACCACTTGAAACAGGCTCAAACACTGACATTTTTCAGGACAAGACTGAAAATCTGGTTGATAGCCCAGTGTCCCTATAGTTGGCAATCCCTAATAAACTGATTAGAGAAAAACAAAATAAGACTGAAAAAAATGTATGTATTTAATTCGTTGCCGAACCACTATTGAAACAGGCTCAAACACTGACATTTTTCAGGACAAGACTGAAAATCTGGTTGATAGCCCAGTGTCCCTATACTTGGCAATCCCTAATAAACTGATTGGAGAAAAACAAAATAAGACTGAAAAAAATGTATTAAGAATCGATCGTGTTACTTTCGAGTGCAATGTTAATGTTTCCAGATTTTATTGTTTCTATATAAGTATGAGTTGTAACTGACATATTATTTATAAGTTTTCAAATATTATATTTTCACAATTTTAAAAATTTATCTAGTCTTACTTTGTAAATGAACGTTAAAATTTGAATGTATGTGACTATTGTCTATGCTTACCATTGTTTAGCCATGACAAGTAATAAATTGAATTGAATTGAATTGAAGAAGAAGAGGAAGAAGAGATGGAGAATAAGAAGTGTGAGGTGGAGGTGGAGGAGAAGGAGGAAGAGAAGGAAGGTGCTGAGGAAGAAGTAGGAGGAGGAGAAGAAGAAGGAGAAGAAGGAGAACAACAGAAAGAAGAAGAACTATGCTTACCATTGTTTAGCCATGATAAATTGAATTGAATTGAATTGAAGAAGAAGAGGAAGAAGAGATGGAGAAAAGAAGTGTGAGGTGGAGGTGGAGGAGAAGGAGGAAGAGAAGGAAGGTGCTGGTGAAGAAGTAGGAGGAGGGGAAGAAGAAGGAGAACAGAAAGAGGAAGAGAAAAGACTAGAGAAAAAAGAAGAAGTAGAAGAGAATGTGAATAAGCAGAAGTGGGTGAAGAAAGTGAAGCGGAAGGAGAAGAAGGAAAAGTTAAGGAGTTTGAGGAGGAAGGAAAACATGAGAAGGTGTAAGTAAAAAACGTCGAAGTTTTAAAGTGAAGAACAATGTTTATGTTTTATGTTTTTGAAGGGACAGATTCAAAGATCCAAAGGTTCAAATAACCCCACACGTCAACCGAAGCTTATTGTGTTCCCAAGTAGTATGTAAGTTAGGCAAACCAACTCCCGTGTCCTTTACAAGGTCCAGGAGTTTTTCCCCCATACCAACATCCCATTCCTCACCTGGTTGCTTGCAGCCAAACAGACCCCTTCTTCTAGCCCCTAGTCTTCCACAATCCAGTATGATATGCTTAGCAGTCTCTTCAGACTGATTACAAAGCCTACACATCTGACTTTCATTTCTGAGTCCAATTGTGTGGAGATGTTTCCTGAAGTGGCCATGTCCAGTAATCAGGGCTATCACCTGCTTGACCTGACCTCTACCCAGACTCACCAGCCACCTGGTGAAGGGAGGGCTTGCGTCTGCCAGCAGCCTTTTACCAGGGTGACCCTGCCATTGCTGGTTGTGTAAGTCCCTGGACCATTCACTTATTGTGTGGAAGGCAGTTGTTTTACTTATGCCACAGCCTGGCTCTGGGCCAAAGAATGACATACTAGAACCCCGCTTAGCAAGCTCGTCTGCACGTTCATTACCTCCTATGCCTACATGGCCAGGTACCCAACCAAGATGCACAGAGTTGAGCGTTGCAAGCCTGCTGAGTGTTTTGTGGCACTCCCACACAAATTTGGACTTGATTTCAAGTTGGACTTGTCAAGAGCTTTGAGGGCTGCCTGACAATCGGACAGGATTACTATATGCTTATTGCAATAGCGCCTGGCAATGCCTATGTTGGCACAAGCCATGATTCTCTGCCGGAAAGATGGTACAGTGTTGCCCCACACTTGCATAAACAAAGAAGAATGGAATGGGGAAGCAATTTATACTAGTAGTTCTGTGAACAGTAGACCTCGCGCTCAGTGAGTTACATTGACCTGTTATGTTTTCTCAAAAATTAATAAATAATTTAACAATTAAAAATGTCTAGAAAAAATCCAAAATAAACATAGAGCTTTCTGTCCTATATCGTACCGTGACGTGTCGTCCCGGAATGTGAGTGTGAACGCTGTTATCAGGTCTGGCTGCAACTGTCTACAACGTTGATGGAAAGATGTTCAATCATCAAAAGAAAGAAAGATGGAAAGATGTTCGAATTTTCAAGATGTTCGATGTTTTTGAACGGGTAGTATTATAGTCAACTGTCTACTAACGTTAATGGGAAGATACATTTTCAAGATGTTCGATGTTTTTGAACGGGTAGTATTATAGTCCACTAGACAGCTGATTTATGATAAATAATTCTATAGTCTGATTTTTACGGTAATATTGGCGTATGAAAGAGGCTCCTTTTTCCTTTTATATTATCCTTGAAATGCAAAATTTCCAAAAACCTTGTATATACGTCGACGCGCAATTTAAAAAGGAACATACCTGTCAAATTTCAAGAAAATCTATTACCGCGTTTTGCCGCAAATGCGCAACATAAAAACATATAAACATTTAAACATTAAGAGAAATGCCAAACCGTCGACTTGAATCTTAGACCTCACTTCGCTCGGTCAATCAATTGAAGACTTTCAATTAGAATGGTGAAAATTATCACAGAGATCTCATCAGCTGATATGTGATCTATTTTATTGACTTTGAAAATTCTACCATAGAATTCGCTAATTCCCGGGCTGACAAATAATTTTTGTATAGTAGCGCTCATCGAATTTCCATCTAGCTGTTTACCCTGTTGTCAATATTTGCAGTAGCAGAAGTCTTCGGGCTGATTTTCAGCATTTAATTTGGATTTTCGTTTAATGATTCAATAATTGTAAGCTACTTGAATAGTTATGTTTGAGGTAATCTATCAAATTTGTAATTCCCCATTTACTGTAGAACATTCTATAATTGAAAATTTCTGCGACTTGAATGTATGCTTCTATATGCAAAACGGAATTCGAATTGCAATGCCCGATGCGTCTAAAATGGTTCAACTGTTGCAACCTTTCTAACTGATAAATACGTTTCGTAATAATTGCTTTTGTGAGATTCACTTGCAGCATTGCATTGAATGAGAAATATTGATGATATCTATAAGAAATGCTGACTATTTGAAGTGATTTGGACTCTAGTTGCACAATACACTTGATTGATAAGTGTAGCTGCTACAAAGAAGCTTTATTGTACGGTTATAAACGCTAACTAGTTTGAGAAATGAATAGAAGTAGTTGATCAGTTAACTGTTGCCAATGAGTTGACTGTCAGTTTGATTGAATGATAAATGAATGGAAGTAGTTGATCAGTTAACTGTTGCCAATGAGTTGACTGTCAGTTTGATTGAATGATAAATGAATGGAAGTAGTTGATCAGTTAACTGTTGCCAATGAGTTGACTGACAGTTTGATTGAATGCATAACAGTTGTCTTCAATTATTAGTGCAGTCCATCATTGCAGTATTTGCTCGTGCATTTAAAGGCATGTTTACGTTGCAAAAAGAATCTTAGACAAGTTGCAGAGCTTGGAAACATTGTTTGTTTGTTGGAAAAAAGTAATTAGCCTTATTCAGGGGTTTTAACATCTCTATTTTCTTATGGAAAACATTGCAAAAACATCAGGCTTCAGAGACCCTATATCCCTAGATGGAGGAAGCTCCCTACACACAAAGATTCTTCAAGAATGAGAGAGTTGCAACGTATCACCAACAATGGAAAGAACATGTTGAACGAATGTCAGCTGATAGGCTGTGTTGTGCTAAAAGAACGTAACTCCAAAAAGCTCCCTCCTTGTGTATCTTTTCGGATGTAACAAGTTGCTTTTGAGAAGATACAAAAGAGGATATGTTGCTTATGAAAAGATACATTGAAGCTCCTTGTATATCTTTTCAAATGCAACACGCTGCTTTTGAGAAGATACAAAAGATAGATAGTTCTGTTATTTATGGAAAGATAAATTTTCAAAAATTTTTACTTTCCTTGCCCTATTACCATAGGTAAGGAAAGTATTGCTTTCCGAAAAAAATTAAGGTACCCCAATTTCTATATTTCTATACGTTTCGAGGTCCCCTGAGTCCAAAAGAGTGGTTTTTGGGTATTGGTGTGTATGTGTCTGTGTGTGTGTGTGTGTGTGTGTGTGTGTGTGTGGTGTGTGTGTGTGTGTGTGTGTGTGTGTATGTGTGTGTATGAGTGTATGTGCGTCTGTGTACACGATATCTCATCTCCCAATTAACGGAACGACTTGAAACTTAAGGTTCTTACACTATAAGGATCCGACACGAACAATTTCGATCAAATGCAATTCAAGATGGCGGCTAAAATGGCAAAAATGTTGTCAAAAACAGGGTTTTTCGCGATTTTCTCGAAAACGGCTTTAACGATTTCGATCAATTTTATACCTAGAATAGTCATTGATAAGCTCTATCAACTGCCACAAGTCTTATATCTGCAAATATTTCAGGAGCTCCGCCTCATCTATGCAAAGTTTGATTTTAGATTCCCAATTATCAGGCTTCAGATACAATTTAAACGAAAAATTCCAAGTGGAAAAGATTGGGTATGAAAATCTCTACAATTGTCCAGTAACATTTTCACCTAAAATTGAAAATAAGCTCGAAATTGGAGAAAATGTTATTATCCAATAATTGCAAACTGTTGCCAACTGTTGATTCTATTAAATGATTGACTATGAAGAGATAGCAGACCTCGTGTGTCTCCAGCGTTATTGCCCTGTCACCAGCTGGCTCAAATCTTTGAATAGTAGACTTGAGATGCGCGTGTACACTAGCGTCAGGTGATCAATTTTCATAACGGAAAGGAAAGTTGTGTGAGTGCGCCACACCAGATTTTGTATCTTTTCGGATGCGACACGTTGCTTTTGAGAAGATACAAAATATAGTATCTGTTATTTATGGAAAGATACATTTTCAAAAATGTTTGATGTTATTTAACGGGTAGTGGCCCTCCGCTGATAGGCAAAGATACAGGACTCTGACGTCGTATATCATTACGATTGCAATAATTCTAAAATTTATACAATACTAAAGATAGGTGCGAACAGAACGAGTAAGTCGCGGTGAAGATCTGTGCAATTATAAAAACATTTGTGCCCGGTTGCACAAAAGCCTGTTACATTTTAACCATGATTAAATTCCACGAGAGCCAATCAGAGGAGTCTTTTCGAAAAAGCCTTCTCTGATTGGTCACAAAAGCCTGCTAAATTTTAATCATGATTAAATGCCACGAGAACCAATCAGAGGAGTCATTTCGAAAAAAAAGCATCTCTGATTAGTAGTTAACAGACTTTTGTGAAAACCGGGAGTCATTGTTATAGATATGGAAGGTAGATATCAATTACTAATTACATACTCATTACTTATCAGCTCATCACTGAATATAGTGCGAAACTGTAAGGGTACAAACAGAACTGTTAGGACGATATGTAGATTTCAGCTCGATATCTACCTTCCATATCTATATCTATCATATCTATATCAACATAGAGAAACGATAGCATAAGTAGATATCCCATGGTATAGGGCGTTTATGTCGCAACTTTTACTGTTATCCCAAGCCGATAGCTCACATAGTTCTTTCCTATGCAGTAGTGTGACACTGGTAGTCTCTCATATTGTTCCGTTCATACACTATCACTGCAACAAAACAGTGGAAATTGACAATAATCGACAGTAATCGGCTTGAGATAACAGTAAAAGTTGCGACATAAATTCCCTATACCATGGGATATCTACTTACGCTATTGTTTCTCTATGATATCAATGACAACCGGGCTTCATTGTGACAACGGGAGTCATTGATAGATATAGATATGGAAGGTAGATATCGAGCTGAAATCTACATAAATCGTCCTAACAGTTCTGTTTGTACCCTTACAGTTTCGCACTGGATTCAGTGATGAGCTGATAAGTAATGAGTATGTAATTAGTAATTGAGATGAATAATTAATAGAAGTAACGCATGAAGTAACTGTCCGCGAATAGAGTCATTGGAGGATAATAAGATAAAAAGTGAGATTCACCACAAATTATCAGCATTGATTGCATTTGAAAAGGAATACGGTTAGTTCGAAGTTATCTCACTTTAATTCACTTCAATGTCCAAATATTTACTTGATAACCAGTTGTCAACCATGTGCATCTGTTGCTGACATATTTCAACGCCAACTTTACAAAATATCTCCACAATTTCAACTTAGTTCAATATCATCTAATTTCATCAACGTAATGTGCATTGAAGTTTAAGCATACAAACTAAATCAACTGGACCCTAAGCTCATGATTTAATTAAGTTTGATACACTGAAATTCCATTAAATTTTACCTTCAAAGTTTGAGTTCACGAAATGGAATCAACTGGAGAATCGTAAACCTTTTTGTGCCGTTCGCCGGTTAAATTTTAACCGTGATTAATTTCACGAGAACCAATCTGAGAAGCCGTCTTATCAAAAAGGCCTTCTAATTGGTTCTCGTGGAATTAATCACGGTTATGATTTAATCGGCTTTTGTGCAACCGGGCCCTTGATTCATCAAGTTCAGTGGGTAAAAATTTGCTTTCCAAACTGTCAGCACTGATTTAACGGGTAGCATTGATGTTATATATGAGGTATGCTGACTGTGGATGTTAATAATTAACAATAATAATTAATTAACTAATAATTAATAATAATTAACTGAAATTATTTCAGTGTAGTCTTCTTATCACGGTATCCAACTAAAACTCTTTGACCCGGTCGCACAAAAGCCGGTTAAATTCCAACCGTGATTAACTTTACGAGAACCAATCAGAGAAGAGGTTTTTGAAAAGACTGCTTCACTGACTGGTTCTCGTATCATTAATCACGGTTAAAATTCAACCGGCTTTCGTGCAAACGGGCCTTAGATTTCATTAGGATTAATGGGTTGAACACATCAAAAATATTCCTCGAATTTCATCAGGTTGGGTGAAATTTCAAGTTGAATTTAATCAAATTTCACATCTCAAGTCGCTTAACGCACCAACTAAAACATTGAAAACTTTTTATTCTATTACAAACTTCTCCGAACAACAAACATTTCTCGAGTTTTCTACAAAATTAAAACTTGACTCCGTTCATTATCGACTTCACAGCTCGAGAAATGAACATTTTCCCAACTGAATTTTCCTCATTGTATTCATGCACTTTTCCATTGTTATTGCATTTTTTCCTCAGATAAACAGCGGAAAATTATCTCCTTGTAACAAAATAACGATAATTAGAAGTTGGAGGAAAAGTCTGTGTACGCTGAATGAAGGCTTTTCTTGCATTGTGAAGACGGTTTTCCCGGGGAGAAGTTGGGGAAAATGTAGAGAAGAAACTGTTGAGAGTTTTCTCTTTTGGAAAACCCACTGATGCCGAATGGTGATGGGCAGATGTTGAATAAATAATGAGCGCAACTTCATTATTGAAGTCTGTGTTTTGAAGAAGTTAGTAAAGTTTGAGTTGGTATATTGTATTACAAGGGAAATGTTTTAGAAATATTTTTCACCTTCTATTCAAATAAATTTCTGTGTTGTTGTGAAGATATGGTAGTTGAAACTCGTGTTATAAATCATTAATCACATTATGGACATAGATCAAATCAAAATCAATACCCGTTACTTTTCTCATGACCATATTTGGAATACTTAGTGCCGGTTGCACAACAGCCGGTTAATTTTTAACCGTGATTAGTTCTACGAGAACCAATCAGAGAAGCCGTCTTATCAAGAAGGCCTTCTCTGATTGGTTCTCGTGAAATTAATCACGGTTAAAAATTAACCGGCTGTTGTGCAACCGGCACTTTGACTTGTCCCGTCTCGGTCAATGACAGTAGAGCTCAATCGTCATTGGCCAACAGCTAATGGCCAATCATAGGTGGTTATACAAATTTCTGATCAAGTGCACTGTAATTTTAATCAATATATTCTGGCAGAAAAATACTAATGAATCCATTCATGATGCAATGAAAAACTTACCCCGGCTGATGATCTATGCTGTAAGTCAGAGTGATTTTTATCTATAGGTTTGGGTGGTAAAAAGGTAAAGGAAAGAATTAAGGAATAGAGAAATGTAAATAAATCACGTGACCTCTGATGATTTATGATGTGGCCAGGCACTGCATAGAGTTGTTGAATCATGTATGGAATTCTGCTTCTCAATTTTACTAGGTATTAATTCACTACTACTTTCAATATAAAAAATACTCAAATTCTCACATGTACTTTAAATTTAATTATTACTCCCTACGATCGGAGACACGGAACTACAATTAATAATTTCCGATAGAAATACAAATCAACAAACGAGTCAAACTGTCCTGTCAACGAAGGCAGCTATGCAAACCGACTGAACTTGAAAATTCCAAAACAAACAATTAAACAATTATGCACTAGAGTGCGCCAGTAGACGGGGAAGATTGAACCTAGCTACTCAGCGCCAAACTCCATTATATTCAAACGGCGTCAACAGTAGGGTTTATAATATAAATATTCAATTGCACAAGGTCTCATCCCTGGAAAAACTTGCTGAAGGACATTAAAAGGATAATTATTATTCATCCTTGGAAAAACAGCTGATTATAATTATTTCGTCGTTTGTTGGTGATGGAAGTGAGTGAGCGAGTTCATGTGTGTGGGACTGTGTCAAAATTATGACTCAGTTGTTGAACTTTTGTAATCATTCAATCAGGTACTTAGTGCCGGTTGCAAAAAAACGGGTTATTTTCAATCCTGATTAATTTCGGTAGATCTGTCTTTTTGAAATGGTCTTCTCTGATTTGGTTCACGTGAAGTTAATAAGGATTTAAATTTAACCGGCTTTTGTGCAACTGGACCTTCGTGAGGGGAATTTTTGCATTCCTATGGGGATTAATCTCAATTTACTGTGATTAGATAGAACATTTCTGTAGTTCATGTACATCAGGCCCTATTATGTCTTGAAAGCAAACAAGGTAATTAGCAAAAATGAAGAACTAGAGAAGGTTAGATGATCAGCTTTATTGTCTTTTTCTTTAGGGTTACTTTTAATATAAATAGAAATAGAAATCTGAGTACCCTTTTAAATTATTTTAGACCACATGTTTCGGCTTTTAATGCCATTTTCAAGTGATTTTCCTGATCAGCTTTGTTCAATGACAGGCAAGAATGCATAACCAATGCTAGCTAATCATGTACTCACTTCATAACGTAAAGCTCACTATAGAAAAAATGAGAGGATTTGACGTGGTTGGAAAAAGAGAGAGATGGAGAGAGAGAGAGAGAGAGAGTGAGTGAGGAGAGAGACAGATATTAGATTTATGTATTGTCCCAAGAATTAAAAATAAATAATATTAATATCTACTCAGCGCCAAACTCCATTAAATTCAAACGGCGTCAACAATAGGGCTTCACCCTCACTAAGTTCTGCTGCTCAATGATCAAGCTTTCAGTATATTTCAGTTTGATATTGGCGTAACAAACGGAACTAATATTACGAATTGTTTTAATAGATGAGAGCTGCAACATTCAATATATTATTTTAGTGTAAAGTTAAAATGTAAAGTAGATTGGTGGCGCTTAGGAATTGGCTGCTTAGCACTGAAGTGAAGTCATTCGAGTCGAATTTAAATTTGAGAGTTACCACGGTCGAGTAGTATTTACGGAGCAGTGCAGTGCCAATGACCTATTAATTCGAAAAAGCTTACGATAGGATGGACTGTGTGTGTGTGTGTGTGTGTGAGAGAGAATAATATTATAGAAACGAAGCAGAAATAGTAAATGAAGCTGGGTGGAAATAGAAGAAAGAAGAGAGAGAATGATTTGATAGAAACAAAGCAGAAATGGTAAATGAAGCTGGGTGGAAATAGAAGAAAGAAGAGAGAGAATGATTTGATAGAAGCGAAGCATAAATAGTAAAAATGAAAAGCTGGGTGGAAATAGAAGAAAGAAGAGAGAGAATGATTTGATAGAAACAAAGCAGAAATGGTAATGAAGCTGGGTGGAAATAGAAGAAAGAAGAGAGAGAATGATTTGATAGAAACGAAGCAGAAATGGTAAATGAAGCTGGGTGGAAATAGAAGAAAGAAGAGAGAGAATGATTTGATAGAAACGAAGCAAAAGTGCTGGTAACAAGGAAGATGATGGGAACAGAAGAAAGATTAGATGAAGAAGAGAAAGAGAGAGAAAGAGAATTTGATGCAGACGAAGTAAAGGAAGCAAGAGAAACCAGAGAGTATACGGTGAGATGAATTGTGAGAGAGTGAATAATTTGATAGAAACGAAGCAGAAATGGTAAGTGAAACTGGGTGGAAATAGAAGAAAGAAGAGACGAAGAAGAGAGAGCAGAAAGAGTAGCAGAAAAGGTAAAGGAAGTTGATGGAAATACAAAGAAAAAGTAGAAGAGAAAGAGAGAGAATTTGATGCAGACGAAACCAGATAAACAGTATCATAGAGAAACGATTGCATTTAGTAGATCTGATATGCCATGGTATAGGGCGTTTATGTCGCAATTTTTACTGTTATCTCAAGCTGATAGTCCACGTAGTTCTTTCCTGTGAAGCTTTATGACGCTGGTAGTCTCTCAAATTGTGCCGTTCATACACTATAACCCCAACAAAACAGTGAAAATCGACAATAATCGACAGTAATCGGCTTGAGATAACAGTAAAAGTTGCGACATAAACGCCCTATACCATGGGATATCTACTTACGCTATGGTAGAACCCAGTTAATATAAGTCGGTTGACTCAAACTTAACTGGGTTCTACCATAGCGTAAGTAGATATGCCATGGTATAGGGCGTTTATGTCGCAATTTTTACTGTTATCTCAAGCCGATAGTCCACGTAGTTCTTTCCTGTGAAGCTTTATGACGCTGGTAGTCTCTCAAATTGTGCCGTTCATACACTATAACCCCAACAAAACAGTGAAAATCGACAATAATCGACAGTAATCGGCTTGAGATAACAGTAAAAGTTGCGACATAAACGCCCTATACCATGGGATATCTACTACGCTATGGTAGAACCCAGTTAATATAAGTCGGTTGACTCAAACTTAACTGGGTTCTACCATAGCGTAAGTAGATATCCCATGGTATAGGGCGTTCATGTCGCAACTTTTACTGTTATCTCAAGCCGATTACTGTCGATTATTGTCGAATTTTACTGTTTTGTTGGTGTGAGAGTATATGAAAGGCACAATATGAGAGACTACCAGCGTCATAAAGCTTCACAGGAAAGAACTATGTGGACTATCGGCTTGAGATAACAGTAAAAGTTGCGACATAAATTCCCTATACCATGGGATATCTACTTATGCTATTGTTTCTCTATGATAGTATCCAGTGAGATGAATTAAAACTATACGTAGGAATCGGTGTTGTTCTAGAAGTCAGCATCGCTTATAAAAAACATCAATACTGGCACATGCAACCAATGCTGACGGTTTTGGTATGAATCTTACTATAGTATGGAAAGGGGTAGAGGAACACCACTGTTCAGTCAGCATTTCAATATAAGCGTTCAGCGATCAGAGTGTGAAATATCAGCGTTCAGCGAGCAGAAGTGAGGCGGCAGCGGAAACACATCAAACGCCTCTGTGAAATCAATGAGACATCAGCTGGAGCCTGGAGCGCTGAGGCTTAAAATTGGTCAAAGTCTGTTGGCAAAATGTTGGTGAGTTGGTTAATTCTAGCTTGAAATGATTTCTAACTTGATGTATAGACCAACTTTTGACTAAATTGAACTCTACATTTTGAGATGTGCTTATCATACTTCTCCAGTGAAAATATTTTCGAGACTCCTATCAGAATGATGCAATAGTATATTTCGCATCTAGGGCCGACAATGAGACTTTTCTGGCTCGAAATCGGTTTTCAACCGATTGAGAGCCGGAAAAACACTTTTGCCCATGGTGGGAACGTTATTTTTCGCCACACAGAAAAATAAACAATATGTATATATATATATATATATATATGAAAATAATTGTCTATTATAAGCACTTCCGAAAGCAAAAGTGGAAGGTCTAGCAAATCTGAGGTAATCTGAATATCAAGAAATTGTCCAAGTATTTTTATTTTTTATTCTGATTTGTCTAAAAGATTATGTTCAATAATTATGTAAGAGGTTGAGTTTATACTTTTTATTCTTCCAAATGACAATAACATGAAATTATTATAAATGTTTTAGCCAATCTGGATGTCAACGGGAGTTTAGGTTAGAAGTTCTATCCTACTCTGAAAATCGAATTATTTGAATAGTTTATAATATAAATCTTATCTGTCTTTTATTCATCCAAATAAAATGATAGTATATTATTGCAGAATACTTTATTGAATTCTAGAAGCATAAAATGATTCCGTTTATCCACCATGTTCCGTGATAAACGCTGTAACTAGGAGGTTTGAGGTTGGATTCTATTATACTCTGAAAATTGAATTTGAATAGTTTATAATATCTCATTTGTATTTCATTCATCCAAATAAAATTATAGTATCTTATTGCAAAAACTTTATTCAATTCCAGAAGCATAAACTGATTCCGTTTCATAAACTATTTTGTAAACACGTTCACATCACTTTCGGCCTCCATATGACGCACGTAAACCAGCTCATTACATCCAAGTGTGGCGAAAAAGAATAATACAGCTTACGTCAGGGGGGGATCCCAAACCGGCTAGATTTCAATTTGTCCTGCCTATAGAATTAGATGGAATATACCTGAAAGGTTCTGTTTGATTATGTTATAAACGTGAAAGGAAATGTTGGGGTGATTAGGTTTTTGCTTTTAAATAGCTATATTATTATGTTTGAAATTAGATGAAAAAAGTAAAAGTTTGGTAAAGTTTGTAAATAGATGGCAAAAGATGATGGTCTAGACAGTAGGAGAAAAATATGGCAATATAACGGAAGGTGCAAATACGAGAAAAAGGTGTTGTAGAAGATGATAGAAGAGTTTAGAAGGAGGAGGAGGAGGTGTAGGAGGAGGAGGAGGAGGGAGGAGGAGGAGGAGGAGGAGGAGGAGGAGAGGGGGAGGAGGAGGAGGAGGAGGGAGAGAGGAGAAAAAGAAGAAGGCGAAAAAGAAGAAGAAGAAGAAGAAGAAAAAGAAGAAGGCGAAAAAGAAGAAGGAGAAGAAGAAGAAGAAGAAGGCGAAAAAGAAGAAGAAGAAGAAGAAGAAGAAGGAGAAGAAGAAGAAGAGAAGAAGAAGAAGAAGAAGAAGAAGAAGAAGAAGAAGAAGTGAGTTACGGAAGTGGACAGTCTGTGCATGACACTAGGGTCGTCTCCTAATCACATCCGTATTGCTTTAATTTATGATCGTCCCACACTCTTTATATATTACACTGTATAGTGTGAGGTTCACGTTAAACTGCCAGCATATTTCCTACAATACCAATGTATATATTCTTTTGCTATAATATTCTATATGATGAAACTTTCAGATTCAAATACCTCAAACTACTTCATTGTAATATCAATAGAAAAAATCTGGTGTACTTACACAACTTTCCTTGCCGTTATGAAAAAAATTGATCACCTGACGCTAGTGTACTCGCGCATCTCAAGTCTACTAGTCCACTACTCAAAGATCTGAGCCAGCTGGTGACAGGACAAAAACGCTGGAGACACACTAGGTCTGCTATCTCTTCATAGTGAATGATTTAAATAGTATCAATAGTTGCCAACAGTTTGCAATTAAATATTGACATTTTCTCGAATTTCGAGCTTATTTTCAATTTTAGGTGGAAACGCTACTGAACATTAATTGTAGAGATTTTCATGCTGAATCTTTTCCACTTGAAATTTTTTGCTTTTGTATCTGAAGCCTGACAATTGGGAATCTAAAATCAAACGTTGCATAGATGGGGCGGAGCTCCTGAAATTTTTTACAGATATATGAGACTTGTGGGAGTTGATAGAGCTTATCAATAACTATTATTTAGGTATAAATTTGATCAAAACCGTTGGAACCGTTTTCGAGAAAATCGCGAAAACCCTGTTTTTGACAACATTTCCGCCATCTTGAATTGTATTTGATCGAAATTCGTGTCGGATCCTTATATAGTAAGGACCTTAAGTTCTAAATTTCAAGTCATTCCGTTAATTGGGAGATGAGATATCGTGTACACAGACGCACATTTGCTCAACTTTTGAAGCAAATGCTTCAAAAAAGGTGAGTCTAGTCTAGAGCAGCTTATCACCTTTTGCTCATAGTAAAATGGCTCAACTAATTTGTGAGGAAGAGGAAACTATACCAGATACGATCACAACCAATAGTTGAGAGCTATAAAACCCTTATTAGATTCTACAAAAGAATAAATACATACACACACACACCAACACACACACACACAACACACACCCACACCACCACACACACACACACACACACACACACACACACCCACACACACACCACACACACACACCACACACACACACAACACACACAAACACAACACACACCACACACACACACACACACCACACACAACCACACAACACCACACACACACACACACACACACACACACACACACACACACACACACACACACACACACACCACACACACACACACACACACACACACACACACAACACACACACCCACACACACACACACACACACACACACACACACACACACACACACACACACACACACACACACACACACCACACCCACACACACACACACAACACACACACACACCACACACACACACACCACAACACACACACCACACACCCACACACACACACCCACACACACACACCAACACACAACACACCACACACACACACCACACCACACACACACACACACACACACACACACACACACACCACACACACACACACCCACACACACACACACACACACACACACACCACACACACACACACACACACACACACACACACACAACACACACACCACACACACACACACACACACACACACCCACACACACACCACAACACACACACACACACACACCCACACACACAACACACACACACACACACACACACACCACACACACCACACACACCCACACACACACACACACACACACACACACACAACCACACACCACACACACACACACACACACACCACAACACACACACCACCACACACACACACCACACACACACACACAACACACACACAGACCAATACCCAAAAACCACTTTTTTGGACTCAGGGGACCTTGAAACGTATAGAAATTAAAGGTGTGTTTTCGTAACGGGCAGACGACAGAATTCACTTTAAATTAACATTTGTTCTTATGGTAGTGTTCACCCATCGGCAGAAAGTTGAGCAGAAAAAAAGAACTGTTCAAATCAGAGACGAACTGTCGTTCATTTCGCCGTTCATTTTAAGGCCTATCATCACAATGCTATTTTGCTTCGACCGATCACTGCTCGTGAACCGTTTTGTCGAAAAAGAACTAATATCGGGATTCTGTCGACGGGAACAGACAGCTTCGAAATATTTTTCTGCTCTGATCACGTGACACCGGCAGAAGAATCTTTCTCTGGATCAGACGCCATGTTCTTTTTAACCTCAATCTTTAATTTTTGGATGGTTTGTTTTGATATATTATTTTGCTGTTGGTTGTCAGATTTCGGATTGCTACTATTATACTGTGAAATTAATTGTAGTAGAAAATTGAGGTATAAAATATTTCCATTGGTTTCTTTATTCTTATAATTTTTACAAGAGAAATTGAAAATGGATTTACAACCGAAAGGCGTAAAATTCGTTATAAATTTGATGCGACAGTTCAAAGTTTTGTACTTTCCAGACCTGCACAACGAATTACCTATTTGAAAAATAGAAAATGGTTAAAAATTGCTGATGTGATAGAGGATTCAAGTAAGTAGACTTAAATTTCTCATAATAAAGTAGGCTAGATCTACCGTACACAATTTAATATAATTTTTATAAGTAGCCTACCAGCATGTTTACAATTTTTATTCAGGTAGTCTACTTTAGTACGCCTTTAATAACTAGTCTCTAGGTCTAAATTGCTATCTTTTTCGTTTTTCAAGAAGTTAGAAGTTGACGAATTTTTATTTATTTATTTGAAGTATAACTTCTAGTATTTATAATAATGTAAAGCCTAGACTAGCCAGTTTGTGTATGGTAGAGAATTATCACAAGAAAGAGAGAAATCTAATCAACTATTTAGATTTAAACTCATTCAAGCTGCTTGATTAAATTAACATGAAATGATCAGATTCCAAACATTATTCAACCAAGATAACATTTTGAATTTTACATGATAAGATAAGATAGCATTTCATGCTAACAATCTTTTACACTTTCATTGAGTTGGCCTAATCACAAAATACATTTTTATAATGCAGCTAGTAGTTTTCACAAACCGATTTATTGAAAATAACATCATCATTGACTTTGAAGTATTTCATTACATTCTAAGTCCTAAAATCCATTATCATTGTTGCACCTAAAATATTTCAACCCATAGTTTATCAATACAATAACAAAACCAACCTGACTATGAGAACATCTACTTTGTCTTTGGTACCTATCCATAAATTAATCTTCTTTTAGTTAATTTAAATTCACTTGGAAACAAAATTACATAGATTGTTATAGAAATAACTTGATCAGAGTCAGTGTAATTGAATATTGAAAGACTGTCATTGAAAAAAGATGAAATAGGTACTATTTTTCTGGTTGACCATTGCTACCAAACTCATTTAAAACTAAAATAGTAATGTATTTGAAACACTTATTCATGCTCTATTGATCAATATATTGCGTGATCCCAGGTATATCAATGTAAATAGTATAAATTAAAACAGGAGACACACAACATAGATGGATTAAAAACACTGAAAAACTTACATTAGAATCGGAAATTTTCGAGGACTGTGTCCCTTTTCTCGACTGAGCAGAGAGTGTGTAATGTAAGTTTTTTAATGTTTTTAATCTATTCATGTCATGTGTCTCCTGTTTTAATTTATATTATAAAACTTTAAAGTGTTTTCTGTTATGTGCTACAAATGTAAGTAGGCTATATACTTGTAAGTAGGCTATAGTATATAGCCTAATGTAAGTAGGCTATAGTATACTATACACTATGTAAATAGTTTATTGAGGCCAGTTCACTTCTAATTTATTCAAAGTCCAAACTATGTATTATCATTGATGATTAACTTCACTTTATCTCCAAAATGGATATGTTGAAAGATTAATATGTTCTTTTTCAGGTACCATTTACAAACAAAATATTGAAGAGAATGTGCTGGAAAGGAAATTCATATGAATTCTTTTTTGTTGACCAGGATGGAAAAAGTCATTGGAACCCATAGTTAGAATAAGAATAAGTTAGGTAAGATAAAATTCCACTCATTTTTTAAACTTTATATAGGCGATGTCATTTTATACAGTTTCACATTTTTTTAAAAAGTTTATCCACTTCGATGTTTTATTATCGATCTGATGTTAGTTATTCAATTAGTAAGACATAAAGCTATGGTATGTGACTAAAATAATTAAAAAAACTGACTGAATTTTGAAATCATTAATAGCTTACAGTATACAATATTTCAAAACAACGTGAAACCACATGAGATCAAGATGGACAGTTGAGAAGAGTGTTTAAAAAACAATGTATTTACTTATCATTCAGGGAATAGAGCTGTTCATAATATTTGGGATTCCTTCCATAAAGAAATAATTTATGTAACAGAATCTAATAATGTGATAACATTAAATACATAATTTGATGTTAAAATGTTATCACATTATTAGATTTTGTTACATAACTTATTTCTTTATGGAAGGAATCCCAAATATTATGAACAGCTCTATTCCCTGAATGATAAGTTAATACATTGTTTTCAAAACAATCTTCTCAACTGTCCATCTTGATCTTGAGTGAATTTTGAAATTTATGAATGACCATACATTAGAACTATGAATAGATGACTTCAAAAATTCACTCAGCAAGTGCTGGTAGAAAACACTGAATAATAGCTTTAATGACACTGATTCCACCTTTTAAAATTTATGATTGAATTCATGAAATACCTGCATTATTTTGAGAGATTTATGTATTTACAGTTTGGTATTTATTTTCAAATCACTTAGTTCTACTTATAATGTTGTAGATAATCATCATTTCAGATTAAGCAATTAATTTATTGATTATTCCCATTTGTTTCATTAAACTTGTTTCTCTGAATGTAGAACTAATAATTACTTCATGCAGTACATTTTGGAAGAGTTTAGTAAACCAAACGGTTGAGAAGTAGGCCTACTGACCACAGAAATAAATGAATTGTTCATGGTATCCAAAAATATGTGTTCACCAACAAGTTCTTTTGACCTTGGGGCACACTGATTAATCCCAATTCCTGCATGGAGATTTATTTATTTATTCAATCAATCATTCAGAATTACACAACTTACAGATTGATGCCAATAATAATTCAACTGATTGTTGGTTTATTGGATTTCTCATATAATATTACTTTGTCATTTTGGGGGATTCTTCCCAAGAAATAAATTAAAAACTTATACAGATTACAAACAATCAATTTCAGAATTCACTTTGCAAAGTTTTTTTTATAATGAATAATAAATAATTATCAATAACTTTTTGATTTCAGGCCTAGAGGTGTACCAGCCAGAAGTAGAGGATGACAAAAAATCAATATGAATAATATTCCATGGATATGATTCATGTATGATGTAGTAGCCTACAGAAGAAAGAGATGGACTAATCTAAGAAATATATTCATTTTTTCAGTACATCTGATGTTTTCATTTCATGTTATAATAATAATCTTCTTCTTCTTGATCGCTCCTGCAAACTGCTTCAATTCAGGTAGTTTTGAATAAACACAGACATGAAGCTAATAAAATGAGTTTTGATGGTTTATACTTGAGGGATTTTTAAAATTATATTCAACCCAACAGCATCGAACTCTTATTAACAACTTTATTGGTTCTGTAAGGCTTCTACTTTTTTGGAAATAATAACATTATTTAACATTGCTGACTAGCAAATGCTAGAGGTAACGTGTAGTTAATAATAGACTTGAATTGGATATAAAATAGGGTATCACAATTATGTATTGCATTAAGAATTAAGTAATAGTACTTATGTACTGCATTGAAGGGGTAATAATTCTTTGAATATGAAAAATAACTCAAGCAAAAGTTGAAAATATTATGTTCCAAGCCACATCAAATATAATGACTTTCAATTCTACCTTCTAGGCTATATTTCCAAGGCTTTGATTAAAATTAATAAGCTTTTAGAACATTATAGTAAATAAGGAGTTTGAATGGCTACTCTAGTTCTAATTAATACCCTAATAGAGTATTAATTTTGATAGGGCAACTTAATGTTTAATTATAGAAAATAACTAGTAGGCCTACCCTAAAATATTCAAAATAAGCATGAGCATGCAGTTTCTAATTATGTCATTGTCAAGAGAGTCCTTATTGAACAAGTCGAAACTAATCATGTTTCATTTTGGAATATCACAAGGGTACTAGTTACCTTTTATAATTAATAGATATTTATCCATTTTAAAATAGGCTATGTGTTTTTTAAAGTAGGTACCATAACAGAACCTGTTTATTCTAGCAATATATAGTTATATCAACAATGATTATTAGAATTAGTTCGCCTGTTTGAATACACTTTGTACATGTCATATATGTTACAGTAATCTATAATAATAATAATTTTTAATATTCGTATAGCTTTTACTGGTGAGGAGTCCCTAATTCAACCTTGCCTGAAAAGGCATATTGATTTAGGCAGGCAAGGGCCTCACGATTCTTATTTAAGTATATCAGCCGGGACGTAACTATCCAATGATCAGAAAGGGGACTGCTAAAATAAAATTGCCTAAAAAACGTTTACAATATTTATTTCTCTTGGTGTAAATAACCCGTAGATTCCAAAAATGCCAAAAGTAAAACACTCATTTATTAATTTGATTTTTTTCGATAGAGCTTCAATAGGCCTTTGAAGTTGAATACGGTACTCATAGTAGGTAGCCTACCTAGATACACGATGTGATTCAAAGAACATGCATTGACTCTGAAGGCAAATGATTCTAGTTAATAAAATAATTATAATAAAAATATATATTATTAATAATGGAATGCTTCTAGTTAATAAAATATATCTTATAATTAATGAAATACAATCAGTTACTTCAAATAATTCACCTTACAAATTTCAAGCATAGGAAATGAAAAGTAAACTCTTTGATTGACATGCCTATAAAGCATAAAATTTAGCATAATTGAAGTAACTAATAATTGTGGAAAAGTTATCTGAGTTATAAAAAGCAATTTATTCACTTTATTGAATTAAATATCCAATAATCATTTTAGAATTACCTTTTGGACAACCCAAAAAGTTCATTACCCATAACACATAAAGCAAAATTCATGTCAAAGAACTAGTTCTTTGAGTGTTACTGTTTCTGCCCGCCTGGGTGCGCTGCAATCGATTCTGCTTCTGCCCGTTACGAAAACACAGCTTTAGAAATTGGGTTACCTTAATTTTTTTCGGAAAGCAATACTTTCCTTACCTGTGGTAATTAGGCAAGGAAAGTAAAAAGTGGAAATTTATTATTCTTATGGATATTTATGAATCACATCATTAGAAATATTTGAAAACCTATATTCCACCAGTGGTATAATACTAGTTGAGCAAATAAATTTAACAAAGACGTTCACAGTTGGCTACAGCTCACTAACCTACAGACATATTTCTCTTCCTAGAAGGCATCCATCCATCAACTCCAGTACAATAGCTAAGAATGACGTCATTCTGAAGACAACATCAACTGTGCATCCAAGCTGAGAATATCTATAGGTTGTTTATTCTATTTACTCAAGGTAAGGCTCAATGATAGCGATGCATTATTAATAACAGCTTGCAGGCAAGGTTAGGTGATAAAAATGCATCAGAGAACTGCATCCAATGCATGCGACCTGCATTACAAACTGCATCTGGAATCTATAGTGAGGTACACGTTATAACGGCAGTGTTTGATTAGCAATGGTATTGCTATCCTTGTCTATCATTCAACATAACGGATAGCGCTATCTCTTTCTCGCTTTGCTCTGTTGCCAGATCTAGTTTAACAATGTAGAATTGATAATAATTAACAAAATATTTCATTTAAATCATGTAAATCTATTATAAAATTATTGAGAAGTTTAATTCCTTGCTTAATGAAATATAATAGATCATTTTAAACAAGAATGAACAGTTAATATTACATCAATAAACCTGTATCAGCTACCGTCTATAGAAGGCATTGACAAAACAGAGGTGCATTACAAAATGCATCTGCGATCTATAGTGAGGTCCACGTTATAATGGCAGTGTTTGATTAGCAATGGTATTGCTATCCTTGTCTATCATTCAACATAACGGAGAGCGCTATCTCTTTCTCGCTTTGATCTGTTGCCAGATCTAGTTTAACAATGTAGAATTGATAATTAATTAACAAAAAATTTCATTTAAATCATGTAAATTTATCAGAAAATTATTAAAAAATATAATTGATTATTTTAAATTAGAATGAACAGTTAATATTACATCAAAAAACCTGTATCTGCTACCATCTATAATAGAAGGCATTGACAAAACAGAGGTCCGGCAACGTTTTTCTCCTATCTTTCTCCACTGCCATTATAACGTGGACCTACTATAGCCTACTGGGTTTGTAGAAGCACTTAATATGTTTTTTACTTTCCTTGCCCTATTACCATAGGTAAGGAAAGTATTGCTTTCCGAAAAAAATCAAGGTACCCTGATTTCAAGTTTTCTATACGTTTCAAGATCCCCTGAGTCCAAAAACATGATTTTTGGGTGTTGGTCTTGTGTGTATGTGTGTGTGTGTGTATGTGTAGTGTGTGTGTGTGTGTGTGTGTGTGTGTGTGTGTTGTGGTGTGTGTGTGTGTGTGGTGTGTGTGTGTGTGTGTGTGTGTGTGTGTGTGTGTGTGTGTGTGTGTGTGTTGTGTGTGTGTGTGTGTGGTGTGTGTGTTGTGTGAACACGATAACTCCATTCCTAATCAACCGATTGACTTGAAATTTTAAACTTAAGGTCCTTATACCATGAGGATCCGACAATAAGAAATTCAATAAAATTCAATTCAAGATGGCGGAAAAAATGGCGGATAATTACTAAAAAACAATGTTTTACACGTTTTTCTCGAAAACTGCTCTAACGATTTTCTTCAAATTTATACCATGGATAGCTATTTATAAGCCCTATCAACTGGCATGAGTCTCATTTCTGGGAAAATTTCAGGAGCTCCGTAATATTATTGAGAAAAATGGCGGATAATGACTAAAAACCATGTTTTTCACGATTTTCTAAAAAACGGCTCTAACGATTTTTTATTTATACCCTGTATAGTTATTTATCAGATCTATCAACTGGCATGAGTCTTTTTTCTGGGAAACTAATTGGGGGTCCACCCTATCCTTGAGAAATGGATTTAGTAACCTCCATCTCGTGCATGAGGTAGGTAGGTAGGTAGAGCAGTTTATAAAAAGTACACAGTCATAGTCAAGATATTTCATCTGTAGAACAGCTGTTTTGACGACTTTAAAAAAATAATCTAATTTCACTATAATTTACACGAAGGAAAGTACTCTGAAAACAATAATTATATATACACATATACAGTAGTCTGATCGTAGTTGCAAATAATATGTTGCCGCCAATAATTGTCACGATGTTATTCCCCTAAATTATTCTCGTTTGAGAATGAGGCTTACAGTTCAATGAGCAAGGAAAGTTGTGTGAGTGTACCATACCAGATTTTTTTTGTTGTCTCTCCATAAGATTTGTCAATTCCTATCTACAGTGATATTCATTTCAAACTGCATGCATTGGTTGAATAATTTTAAATCAAGTTATAACCATTATGTAATTTTTTAGTAATAATGATTATTGTTATTTTTTCTGTAAGTTGACCACGAGTACTGGTTACAGTGGTCAACTTAGTTCCTACCTTTTTAAATTTCAATACGTTATGTTTTTTGTGAAAGGAATCAATAAATTTCATTTCAATAAAAAGCAATATTTATACACTAGCTTTAGTGTTATTTATAAATAACTAGCAGGTAATAGCTGTCACCAGCTGGCTCAAATATTTGAATAGTAGACTTGAGATGCGCGGGAACACTAACGTCAGTGATCAATTTTCATAACGGCAAGGAAAGTTGTGTGAGTGCGCCACACCAGATTTTTACTTTCCTTGTCCTATTACCATAGGTAAGGAAAGTATTGCTTTCCGAAAAAAATTAAGGTACCCCAATTCCTAAATTTCCATACGTTTCAAGGTCCCCTGAGTCCAAAAAACTGGTTTATGGGTATTGGTCTGTGTGTGTGTGTGTGTGTGTGTGTGTGTTGTGTTGTGTGTGTGTGTGTGTGTGGTGTGTGTGTGTGTGTGTGTGTGGTGTGTGTGGTGTGGTGTGTGTGTGTGTGTGTGTGTGTGTGTGTGTGTGTGTGTGTGGTGGTGTATGAGTGTATGTGCGTCTGTGTACACGATATCTCATCTCCCAATTAACAACGGAATGACTTGAAATTTGGAACTTAAGGTCCTTTCACTATAAGGATCCGACACGAACAATTTCGATCAAATGCAATTCAAGATGGCGGCTAGAATGGCGAAAATGTTGTCAAAAACAGGGTTTTTCGTGATTTTCTCGGAAACGGCTCCAACGATTTTGATCAAATTCATACCTAAGATAGACATCGATAAGCTCTATCAACTGCCACAAGTCCCATATCTGTAAAAATTTCAGGAGCTCCGCCCCATCAATGCAGATAGATTCCCAATTATCAGGCTTCAGATACAATTGAAACAAAAGAAATCATTGAGCATGAAAATCTCTACAATTAATGTTCAGTAACATTTTCACCTAAAATTGAAAATAAGCTTTAAATTCGAGAAAATGTGATTATTCAATTGCAAATTATTGTTGATTCTATTAAATCATTCACTATGAAGAGATAGCAGACTTCATGTGTGTCTCCAGTGTTATTGCCTTGTCACCAGCTGGCTCAAATCTTTGAATAGTAGACTTGAGATGCGCGGGAACACTAGCGTTAGGTGATCAATTTTCATAACGGCAAGGAAAGTTGTGTGAGTGCGCCACACCAGATTTTTGAATTATTTTATTATTACATGTTTCGGACATTGATGTCATTTTCAAGTGATTTGAATCACTGGAATGACATCATGTTGCGATAAAATAATTCAAAAATCTGGTGTGGCGCACTCACACAACTTTCCTTGCCGTTATGAAAATTGATCACTGACGCTAGTGTTCGCGCGCATCTCAAGTCTACTATTCAAATATTTGAGCCAGCTGGTGACAGGGCAATAACGCTGGAGACACACGAGGTCTGCTATCTCATCATAGTGAATCATTTAATAGAATCAACAATTGCCAACAGTTTGCAAATGAAATAATAACATTTTCTCGAATTTCGAGCTCATTTTAAATTTTAGATGAAAATGTTACTGAACAATTGTAGAGATTTTCATGCTCAATCTACTCCACTTGATTTTCTTTGTTTCAATTGTATCTGAAGCCCGATAATTGGGAATCTATCTGCATTGATGGGGCGGAGCTCCTGAAATTTTTACAGATATGGGACTTGTGGCAGTTGATAGAGCTTATCGATTTCTTTTTTAGGTATGAATTTGATCAAAATCGTTGGAGCCGTTTCCGAGAAAATCACGAAAAACCCTGTTTTTGACAACATTTTCGCCATTTTAGCCGCCATCTTGAATTGCATTTGATCGGAATTGTTCGAGTCGGATCCTTATAGTGAAAGGACCTTAAGTTCCAAATTTCAAGTCATTCCGTTAATTGGGAGATGAGATATCGTGTACACAGACGCACATACACCATACACACACACACACACCACACACACCACACACACATACAGACCAATACCCATAAACCAGTTTTTTGGACTCAGGGGACCTTGAAACGTATAGAAATTTAGAAATTGGGGTACCTTAATTTTTTCCGGAAAGCAATACTTTCCTTACCTATGGTAATAGGGCAAGGAAAGTAACAAGGGTACTGATATATGTATTTCTATTTATATTACAAGTAGCCCTACACAGAAAAGATTTCATGGTTCTTACTTTTTCAGATAAATAATTCAAAACAAAGCTCGGCTATAAATAAACGAGGATTATGACGTCAGTTACATGAATAAACTTAGCTTGTTTTCATTTAAATGTGACGTTAAAACTTGGGAAATAAAAGTCTAGTCCAGTGAGGTGCACGTTATATATGGCAGTAACTTTTTGTCCACATACAGGTTCCAAATTTTTTATAAAGTAAACAATACTGTTGTGGAATTAAAAAACATTATAGTAAATTATGAACCGTATTGAAAATTTGGAAGAATTAGTTTCTAAAGAATGTCAGTGTCTGGGAACTTTAAAGCTTTCTGTCCATCACATACAGGTTTCAAATTGTTTATGAAATAAACAATACTGTTGTGGAATTGAAAAAACATTATAGTAAATTATGTACCGTACTTAAAATGTGGAAGAATTAGTTTCTAAAGAATATCAGTGTCTGGAAACTTTAAAACTTTCTGTCCATCACATACAGGTTTCAACTGTTTATAAAGTTAACAATACTGTTGTAGAATAAAAATAACAAGATAGAAAATTATGTATTTTAAAATGAGGAAGAATAAAGTTTTTATAACAGTTGAATTTGACTGTTCGAATGAATGAATCTTAGCTTAAATACTCCGCTTACTATGGGTGTATCTTGTCTCAGCCAATGGCAGACTTTCACCGTGAATAATAGCTCAGTCAAGTACCAGTGAAGTGGCTCCAGCTTGCTCAAGCTTTTAGTTTACAAAAAATTGATTTATTTTTAATTATTTAAAAATATTAAAATATTAATTCTTTTTTATTTTTGATTTACTTTCTGATAAATAAGTTGTTATGGTTGTGACAATTACAAGTGGTTTTATTCAGTTTCAACAACTTTTAGACCCGGTTGCACAAAAGCTGGTTTAATTTTAACCGTGATTAATTCCACTAGAACCAATCAGAGAAGGTCTTTCAGAAAAGACGGCTTCTCTAATTTGTTCTCGTGAAATTAATCACGGTTGAAAGTACTTTTAATGAAAGAATGATAAAAGCATGGCAGACAAAGGAGATGGTAAAAAAAGAGAGAGAGTGAGAGAGAGGGGAATGAAGAGAAGCACGTTTGTTGACATTAATAAAAGGAAAACAATAAATTAATTGTGGCACATTATTATCAATATTGGCCAATTTCGCTTCTATCAATTGAGAGAGATGACCAATTCAATTGACGCCTGTTGACATTTGTCCTACTTCAATATATTTTGTACTACAATACAATGTTGCAATCCATGAGATGCGATTGACAGAGAAAGGATGACAGTAAACAGTAATAAACCGAGGAAATCAGGAAAATAATTGAAGAAAAAAATACAATTTTTGAAAGCAGAAGTGGAAGGTGATAGCTCTAGCAATCTGAGGTAATCTGAATATCAGGAAATTGTCCAATATTTTTATTTTTTTTCTGATTTGTCTAATATACCTAACAGAATAAAAAGAAAAATACTGGACAATTTCCTGATATTCAGATTACCTCAGATTTGCTAGAGCTATCACCTTCCACTTCTGCTTTCAAAAATTTGTATTTTTTTTTCTTCAATTATTTTCCTGATTTCCTCGTGTTTATTACTGTTTACTGTCATCCTTTCTCTTATCAATCGCATCTCATGGATTGCAACATTGTATTGAGTACAAATATATTGAAGTAGGACAAATGTCAACAGGCGTCAATTGAATTGGTCATCTCTCTCAATTGATAGAAGCGAAATTGGCCAATATTGATAATAATGTGCCACAATTAATTTATTGTTTTCCTTTTATTAATGTCAACAAACGTGCTTCTCTTCAATCCCCTCTCTCTCTCTCTCTCTCTTTTTTTACCATCTCCTTTGTCTGCCATGCTTTTATCATTCTTTCATTAAAAGTACTTTCAACCGTGATTAATTTCACAAGAACAAACCAGAGAAGCCGTCTTTTCTGAAAGACCTTCTCTGATTGGTTCTAGTGGAATTACTCACGGTTAAAATTTAACCGGCTTTTGTGCAACCGGGTCTAAAAGTTGTTGAAACTGAATAAAACTATTTTTAACTGTCGCAACCATAACAACTTATTTATTAGAAAGTAAATCAAAAATAAAAAAGAATTAATATTTTAATATTTTTAAATAATTAAAAATAAATCAATTTTTTGTAAACTAAAAGCTTGAGCAAGCTGGAGCCACTTCACTGGTACTTGACTGAGCTATTATTCACGGTGAAAGTCTGCCATTGGCTGAGACAAGATACACCCATAGTAAGCGGAGTATTTAAGCTAAGATTCATTCATTCGAACAGTCAAATTCAACTGTTAAAAAACTTTATTCTTCCTCATTTTAAAATACATAATTTTCTATCTTGTTATTTTTATTCTACAACAGTATTGTTAACTTTATAAACAGTTGAAACCTGTATGTGATGGACAGAAAGTTTTAAAGTTCACAGACACTGATATTCTTTAGAACTAATTCTTCCACATTTTTAAGTACGGTACATAATTTACTATAATGTTTTTTCAATTCCACAACAGTATTGTTTATTTCATAACAATTTGAAACCTGTATGTGATGGACAGAAAGCTTTAAAGTTCCCAGACACTGACATTCTTTAGAAACTAATTCTTCCAAATTTTCAATACGGTTCATAATTTACTATAATGTTTTTTAATTCCACAACAGTATTGTTTACTTTATAAAAAATTTGGAACCTGTATGTGGACAAAAAGTTACTGCCATATATAACGTGCACCTCACTGGACTAGACTTTTATTACCCAAATTTGAACGTTTTTGGTCCGGTAGATTTTTAGTTATGCGAGTGAGGGAGTGAGTGAGTGAGTGAGTGCCATTTCGCTTTTATATATATAGATAACAATCTCAGTACCCTTTTTTTGAAATATTTTATCACTACATGTTTCGGATATTTATGCCATTTTCAAGTGAAAAAAGGGTACTGAGATTGTTATTTTCTTTATATTTGTAGTACCCTTTATAAATATTTTAAAGCTTTCAATAATAAAGGGTTCTACAAGTATTTATATTGCTTTTATTAACTTGAACAAAAGTAGGCCATAAAAGTGAAGTGATTTTTAAAAATAAAGCAATTTGGGAGAAGGAAAACAAGAATGAGAAGAAGAGGTGTTGGGGGAAAAACTGGGGGAAATTTGGAGAAAATATTTGAAGTAGAATGAATAAGGGAAATATAACAAAATAATCCAAGTGAAAAGAAGAAAGGAACATAATTATTAACATAATAGTCATAACATTGTGTACAAGTTAAAAATCGGGAATCGATTAAAAATCAGGACCCGAAAGAGACGGGATGACAAATAGTAGAGAAAGATCGATGGTGACTTAGACAAGTAGAGAAAAGAAGAAGAGAGGAGAGAAAGAAGAAGAAGAGAGAAGAAGAAGAAGAAGAAGAAGAAGGAAGAAGAAGAAGAAGAAGAAGAAGAAGAAGAAGAAGAAGAAGAAGAAGAAGAAAAGAAGAAGAAGAAGAAGAAGAAGAAGAAGAAGAAGAAGAAGAAGAGAAGAAGAAGAAGAAGAAGAAGAAGAAGAGAAGAAGAAGAAGAAGAAGAAGAAGAAGAAGAAGAGCAGAAGAAGAAGAAGAAGAAGAAGAAGAAGAAGAAGAAGAAGAAGAAGAAGAAGAAGAAGAAGAAGAAGAAGAAGAAGAAGAAGAAGAAGAAGAAGAAGAAGAAGGAGAAGAGACAGTGAACATTCAGACACAACCAGTGCGCTGTGCTTTTCAAAACGAGATCGGAATCTTGAAATAAATTAATAGCCAACACACCAACACACACATTATAGCAATTGTTTTACAGCCAATTCTCTCAACCGGACAACTCACTATATTAATTTCGAAACCCAGGACCGTATAGCTCGCAAAAACTATACACATATATTATACCATAGTATAGATATAGTATACAACTTCTAAACAATATAGTATAACCCAACTATAGTGCAGACAATAACAACAACTCGGTCAATGACCCTCTAAACGCATTCGAACGAGACGAATCATTTACTAGATGACTTCTCTTTTAATTGGTCGTTCGCGAATTGGGGACAATGGAGGAGAAGGAGTAGGAGGAGTGAGTGGATGAAGATAAGGAGGAGGAGGAATGGGTGGATGAAGATGAGGAGGTGAAGGAGGAGGAGGAGGAGAAGGAGGGTTAGGATGAGAAGAAGATTGATTGATTGATTGAGTACTTTATTTATGTAGATTACAATATATACTGGCTTATACACTTATATACAATAGCTTACAATACAGCAAAATTATAGATGATTTATTATAATATAGAACTACGAAAATAATTATTGAAAGTATATGATATGAAAAAGTAATTTGTAATATAATAACTATGGATAATTATATTGTTATGCATCTACATAAATTGGCGGAGCTTTGGACATATCAATGTCCATTCTTTGGAAAGAATATTAAAAATATCCTCCCCACTAACTCTCTACCAAAAAACGAAGATGGAAGACAATAAAAAAAATGTTGCACATTAGAAGAGAGAAACAAAATTAAAGTGATTGGACATATTTTGATACACATCTAATTTTTGTTAAATTTGAATATTGAAAATGATGTAATCCTATACTATTAAACGAGCAATTTCTGTTTAGATGTTTATATACGTATGTATTTCACCGGATCTCGAAAACAGCTCTAACGATTCTCACGAAATTCAGAACATAGTGAGCTTATAATATAAAATTTCGATTGCTCTAGGTCTCATCCCTGGGAGAAGTCGCTGAAGGACATTAAAAGGATAATTATTATTCATCCTTGGAAAAACACCTGATAATAATTATTTCGCCGTCTGTTGATGATGGAAGTGAATGAGCGAGTTCATGTGTGTGGGACTGTGTCAAAATTGTGACTCAGCTGTTGAACGTTTGTAATCATTCAATCAGGTACTTAGTGCCGGTTGCAAAAAACGGGTTATTTTTAATCCTGATTGATTCCAGAAGAACCATCTTTTTGAAATGGTCTTCCTTGATTTGCTCACTTGAAATTAATCTGGATTTTTTTTCAACAATTTCAATTTCAATTCTTTATTGCCAGAATTTAACAATGCAACAAATCAAGATTAATAAATCAACACTTATTACAAGAAAATAAAATAAAATTAACTACCGAGAACTAAAAACTAAAAATTTTTTCAGCCACCACCAGCAAAAAGAAAAGTCTTTGACCGCTGGTGGGAGTCGCAAAAAGGATTAGAATTTAATTAGAAAAGGATTAGATTAAACCGGCTTTTGTGCAACTGGGCCTTTGTGAGGGAAATTTTTGCATTCCTCTGGGAATTAATCTCAATTTACTGTGATTGGATAGAACATTTATGTATGAACTATGAATGTTATTATAATTTCTTCTTTCGTAATAAATTGTTTATGCATTTGTACTCCAGAGCGAAGCTCGGTCCCCGATATTAATAAATTGATCAACAAAATATTCAATCTCAACTATGAAAATGTATTAATAAATCATTTAAAAATACAAAGTTTCCTAACGCATAAAACATAATCGATTATTTCAAGTAAAAATGAACAGTTAATGTTACATCTGCGGTATCCCTATCCTTCATAGAAGGCATTGACAAGACAGAAATTCTGCAACGCTATTCTCCTATCTTTCTCCACTGCCATTATAACGTGGACCACACTACATGGGCAAGCCAATTCACATCACATGTGTTCTGTTGTAGGTAATAGCCCGGAAGCAATGCTCCATAAACATAGTCTTTTGTCAGTGATTGTTTAGGCTAGAGGCTGCTTCTATCATTCTATCAACTAGGAAACCACATTATCCACACATCAATACGTGATAAGCCTATTAGCACAGTATAAGGCAGATTGGAGAGTCGAGATGATGATGATGATGTTGATGAAGAAGAAGAATAGGAAGAAGAAGAAGAAGAAGAAGAAGAAGTAGAAGAAGAAGAAGAAGAAGTAGAAGAAGAAGAAGAAGAAGAAGAAGGAGAAGAAGAAGAAGAAGAAGAAAAAGAAGAAGAAGAAGAAGAAGAAGAAGAAGAAGGAGAAGGGGAAGAAGAAGAAGAAGAAGGAGAAGAAGAAGAAGGAGAAGAAGAAGAAGAAGAAGATAAGAAAGAAGAAAATCCCAATTCTTAATATCCACCATAGTAAACCTTTCGCTTGTTACTCCATACAAAATGTCTCCATTCATACTTTCAGAAATATAGGTACTATTGTCAACGTCTTTCGCTTCTGTTATCTTTCATTTCTTCTTCTTCTTCTCTCCTCCTTCCACATCTTATTTTTCTTCTTCTACAACTTCTTCCTATACTTTTCTTCTCTTCTTCTTCTTCTTCTTCTTCTTCTTGTCTTCTGCGCTATCCCACCTCTCTCTTCTACAAACTCTTGCTTTGCTCTTCTTCTACAATTCTCTTCTACTTTTTCTTTCTTTTCTTCTTCGTCTTCTTTTCTTGTATTGTCAAACGCCTTTCGCTTCTGTTATCTTTCATTTCTTCTTCTCGTTCTCTCCT